>NW_007729256.1:8901-41474 GCF_000696425.1 Galeopterus variegatus | reverse complement strand
CCCCCCGCCCCTCCCCACCCCTCCCGCGAGCCACCTCTCGGCCCGCTAACAACCTACCCTGAGTGCGCGATACTCCCGCCCATGCCACTCAGCTCACCAATCCAGTCCCGGGGAGGCTGCCATGGTAGCCAATCAGAAGCCGGGACGCCGTTTCGCTAGGCGAGAGGGCGGGAGGAGGTGGAGGGAAAATCGACTACAGAACGGACCTCGGGTGGCCCAATGAGGAGGGCCGGGGGGTGGAGGTGTGCAAGTTGGGTTGAAGGAACAGGAAATATTCTTAAAGGTAGAGTGACGGGCAGGAAGGAAAGCCAGTAGGTGAATGGGAAAGAGGTAGGCCTGGTTCCTTAAAGGGGACGCCTTGAGAACCTAGAAAGGAGGTGTTTTAAGAAACTTCTATGTATTCTGTTCTCTGTTCTACTTTTCAGTGGGAGTTTGGAACTGGAAAAATTAAAGAAGAGGGCACGGAAGGCTTTCTCAATGATAAGAGAGTTGCTGTTAGCCTAGAGGGCAGGAAGGCGGGAAGATACCTTTATAAGAAGAGGTGGAGAAGAAAGGAGAAAAATCCAGACATCTCCGACTTCCCATTCACTGGAAGATGGTTGCTGACCTGACGCTGCTCGAATTCGTAGACTCTGGTTTCCTGTCATCCTTTATTTGCAACGAAGCACAGATTCCTGCCAACTGGAGAAGGCAGTTTTCATAAATGCCCTGGGTGCCTCCCAGATGGGGAAAGGGAGTATATAGCGTTAGGGGATGGGGTTTGGAACCACAAGCGTGGGTTACTAGAGACCTGGATCTGGGAGGTGTAGGGCCGTGGGTCATGGAATGGAGACCTGGTCCCCTAACTACAAGATGGGTTTGAAGCCCTAGAATTGTGGTCACAACTCTCTTTTCCTAGTTTCGCTTCACATTTCATAACCCCTCCAGTAAGATTTCCAGCCCCTTCCACAATCAGATTTAGAAATGTCCCAGATCTTAGATGTCCATGGGCTAGACCAGGTAACTACCAGAAGATGCACACACGGAATGGCATAATGGCAATTACTTGAACCTGAATATAGAGGAATAGGATCTCACTGAGAAAGGGGGTAAAGGCAAATGTAACTGCATCTTATGTTTGTACAGCAGTTTGAAAAGCTGTGACGAAACAGAAGGCTTTAATGTTGCTTATAAACTATGGCACTAATAAACAGTCTGGAAATTTTCTTTAAGTCTTTCATCTAGGCACAAGAAGTTCTAATTAGCCTTTGAATGGACTTGGCACACCCAAATCAAAGCTACATTTCAGAGCCATAATAGTAATGCTAATAACACCACCGTGAAATTGTATAGTTTTAGGACGTCTAGCTGTAGGAAAAAATTCCATTGTGGTCAGAATATAAGATATTCTGGTTAATAAATATCACGTCTAGGGTATGCACGATTTGCTAAACTACAATGCATCAGTTCTAAAGTAAAGCCACACAAATAGTTTTGACAATTCAGGAAACAGAATTTGAGTTACTGTGGACCACCGTTAAAAATGCACATTAATACCTTTCCAACCAGCTGGCTGGTTGGCTCGGTTGTTTGGGGCACAGTGTTACAACACAAGGGTAAAGAGTCCGTATCCCGGTACCGGCTAGCCACCGTAGAAAACAAGAAAAGAAAAGTCTTTCTGGTACCATTCAGAGGTGGAAAATAAGAGCAATTTCTGTTTGATTAAAAGTTGCAGTATTGGGGCTGGCCCGGTGGCGCACTGCGCTAGTGCGCCGCTTGGGAAGCACGGCAGCGCTCCCATCGAGGGTTCGGATCCCACATACAGACCGGTTGCCGCTCACTGGCTGAGCGAGGCGCGGGGGTGACACTGAGGGTTGCGAACCGTTGCCGGACACGGAAAAAGACAAAAAAAAAAAAAGTTGCAGTATTGGGGCTGGCCCGGTGGCGCACTGCGCTAGTGCGCCGCTTGGGAAGCGCGGCAGCGCTCCCATCGAGGGTTCGGATCCCACATACAGACCGGTTGCCGCTCACTCGCTGAGCGAGGCGCAGGGGCGACACTGAGGGTTGCGAACCGTTGCCGGACACGGAAAAAGACAAAAAAAAAAAAAGTTGCAGTATTACGTTTTTAATTTAATCCTCATTTTCTAACTGAAGCCTAAATCCCAACTAGATATCTTTTCATTGGCTTTACCCATTCAACATTGGTTTACTGCACTAGGTGTGAGGGGATGACATCAGATAATCACACCAGTCCTATTTTCGGGCTAGCCGGCATGTGCTTACAGGGCCTATACCGGTGACAGAATGTAGTGGCCAAGTGAAACTGGTCTCCCTGCCTCCAGGCCAAATCGATTTTTTTGTTTTTCTTTTTCGCAGCTGGCTATTACAGGGACCAAACCTGGGACCCTGCTGTCACGCAGCACCAACCCTAACAAACTGAGCTAACTGGCCAGCCTTCAAGTCGATTTTTCACACAGAGTGAATCTAATTTTTCACCCTCATACTTGGGACCCTTCGATGGCGCTAAAAGACTATTTTCATGATTTATAAGAGCTTTCCCAGTTTCATTGCATGACATCCTTTTTTTCTTATTCCTAGGGGTGACTGGAGGGAGCTACGATTGGGGAGCGGCTCCGGGCTCAGCTCCACCCACCCCCTCTCTGCTCCAGGAGGCGAGGGCTGCGCAAAGTGTGCCTCCTTCCTGGGGACCCCCGCATGCGGCACCTGGCTGGGCGCGAGCGCGGGCGGTGCGGGCTCCCCTCGAATACTGGACCTCCCCGCGCCCCCTGGTGCCAGGCCCGTGGGGGACTCGCCCTGAGCCCCGGCACCCAGAGGCGCGCGGGACGAGAGGCCCCATGCTGCTGTGGGTGCATAAAGAGCTGGGCAGCCAGGTTCACACCGGATGGCCTTTGCCCGCCTCGGTCACCTTTTCCTGTCTCCTTCATCCGTTTCTTTCCTTGCACTCTGAATTTCCTTCGGACGACTGGTCAGACTCATGTGGCTTGCTTTTTAACTCTCACCCCTATGTTGGAGAGTTAAGATTGCGTTTTCTTATTAATTTATTTAGGTATTGATTGATTGCGGCTGGCTGTGCAGGGATCCAAAACCCTTACTTTGGTGTTATAGCACCTCGCACTAACAGAGTTTTCTTTCTTTATTTTTTTTTTAAAGATGACCGGTAAGGGGCTCTTAACCCTTGTCTTGGTGTTGTCAGCACCACGCTCAGCCAGTGAGCGAACCGGCCATCCCTATATAGGATCCGAACCTGTGGCCTTGGTGTTATCAGCACCACACTCTCCCGAGTGAACCACAGGCCGGCCCTCGAGTTTTCTTTTTAGAAGCTTTTCTTTTACGTTCTGCATAGGAGCAGAACAAGCGAACCACCAGTTCTTGAAATCTACTCCCGTATTTCCTGAAAAAACTGCCCAACTGTTTCCCAAAGATATAGTAACCGTTATTTCACATTCCCAACAATATATTGGGATTCCCTGTGCCGGGGAGCCACATATATACGTATGTACATATATGGGGATTCCAGATACTCCATACCATCGCCAACACTTGTTATCGTCCGTCTTTTTAATTCTTGTGAAGTGGTATCTCCTTGTAATTTTATTTCTCTAATAACTAGCGATGTTGAGCATATCTTCATGTGTTTATTGTCTACTTGGGTATCTTTGGTAAAGTGTTCAAATTGTTAGCCCATTTTAAAACTCAGGATGCTTATTATTGAGCTGTAAAAGTTGTATGTCTTCTGGATAAAAGTCATTTCTCAGATACATGTTGTGCGAATATTTTCACCCAATCTGTGGCTTGCTTTTCCATTCTCTTAAGAGTTCCTATTTTAAAAAGTAGCTTTATTGAGGTGTGATTGACCTACAATAAACTGAACATATTTAAAATATATAATGTGATGAGTTTTGACATTTATACACCTGTGAAGCCAACTCCACAATAAGAAATGAACATATCCATCCTGCCCCCCAACTTTCTTCATGCTACAAATTAATTTCTTCCTTCTACCCTCATCCTGTTCCCCAGGCAACCACTAATCTGCTTTGTCACTATAGGTTAGTTTTCCATTTTGTACAATTTTATATAAAAGAAATAATTCAGTAAACTTTTTTTTTCTATCTTCTTTCATCCGGCATTTAAAAAAGATTCATCCCCTTTGTTGTGTGTATTAATAACTCATTAATTTTAGTTGCTGAGTAGTATTCTATTGTATTAATATATCATATATTCACTTTTTTTTTTTTTTTTCCTTTTTGTCTTTTTTCGTGCCCGGCAACGGATCGCAACCCTCAGTGTCACGCCCGCACCGGACCGGGACCGGCAACGGGACTGCAACCCTTGGTGTTGCGCCCGCACCTCGCTCAGCCACTGAGCGGGAACCGGTCTGTATGTGGGATCCGAACCCTTGGTGGAAGTGCCACCACGCTCCCAAGCGGTGCACTGTAGCAGTGCGCCACCGGGCCGGCCCATATATTCACTTGTTAGTGGACAGTGGGATTAGTTCCAGTTTTTACCTATCATAAATAAAGATGCTATGAACACCATGTACAAATAAATCTCTGTATGAACATTTGCTTTTGTTTTTTGGGGGATAATACTTGTATAAATATCCAATGGCTGAGTCATATGGTAGGTGTGTATTCACCTTTTTTTAAAACTACCACACTGCTTTCCAAAGTTGTTTTGCCATTCCCCATCAGTAACATATGAGAGTTTGAATTGTTCCATGTCTTTGACAGCACTTGGTATGGTCAGTCTTTTAAAATTTTAGTCATTCTAACAAGTGCATAGTGGTATTTCATTGTCATTTTAATTTACATTTCTCTGTTGACTAATGATGCTACACATCCTTTTATGTACTTATTAGCCATTTGTATATCTTTGGTGAAACGTTAGTTTTTTGCCCATTTTTATTGGGTTGTTTATTGAGTTTCCAGAGTTCTTTATATATTCTGATTACAAAACTTTTTTTTTTTTTTCCCCTTTTTGTCTTTTGCCGTGTCCAGCAACTGATCGCAACCCTCAGTGTCGCGCCCGTACCGGACCGGGGACCGGCAATGGGATCGCAACCCTCGGTGCTGCGCCCGCACCTCGCTCAGCCACTGAGCGGGAACCGGTCTGTATGTGGGATCCGAACCCTTGGTGGAAGCGCCACCACGCTCCCAAGCGGTGCGGGAACCGGTCTGTATGTGGGATCTGAACCCTCAGCAGGAGCGCCGCCATGCTCCCAAGCAGCGCACTGTAGCAGTGCGCCACCGGGCCGGCCCGATTACAAAACTTTACTACTGGATTGTGTTCGTATGTTGGACAAAACTCAAGTGACCATGTACATCGTGGATGTATTTCTGAACTCTATTCTGTTTCGCTGATCTGTTTCTCTGTGTTGACACCATCACCACAATGCCTTTATGCAACTTTATGTCTTAAAAGTCAAGTAGTGTAACTCCTCCAATTTTCTTCTGTTTAAAAATTGTACAAGGGTACTGGTTTATGGAAAAATAAAAGATAATACGTTTTTCCATTAAGTTTTTGAAGTATCCCCAAATCAATCATTTTAGGTCCTTTGCATTTCCATATAGACTTGTAAAGTTAAAAAGAAAAAAAAGCCTTCCAAAATTTTGACTGAGATCTAAAATTCAGTTTGTGGAGAAGTGACAACTTAACACTGGGTTTTTGGATCCGTGGACATGTTCTGTCTCTCCATTTGGGTCTTTAAAAATTTCTTCCCGCAGTGTTTTATCACTTTCTGTATATGTCTTGCATATACCTTGTTAAACGTATCCCTATTTCATATGTTTATGCTATCATAAATTTCATTTCTTTTGAAATTCAATTTCTAGTTTTTATTGCTAGAAATACAACTGTTTGTATCCTGTGACCGTGCTATTAATCTAAAACATGTATTAATTCTAGTAGCTATTTTTAGATATTTTTGCATCTTCTAATCATTTCATCTGCCAATAAAGACCATTCACTTCTTTCTTTCCAATCTGCATGTTTTCTTTTTCTTGTCTCATAGAACTGGGTAGGGAACCCAGTGCAAGTGTATAGAAGTTGTGAAAGCAGCCATCCTTGCCTTCTTCCCAATTTCAGGGGTAAAGCACTTGGTCTTTCACCATTAAATATGATGGTATCTCTAGGCTTTTATAAATAACCTTTTCAGGTTAAATTCCTTTTTAATCTTGTATTCAAAGTTTTTGTCATTAATGGATGTTCAACTTTATCAAATACGTTTTTTCTGCATCTATTGAGACAATCACTTTTTTTCTTTTTAAGGTTAATATGAATTACACAAGTTGACTTTCAATTGTTAAACAAAACTTTCCCTCCTGGGACTAATCCTATTTGATCGTAACATATCTTTTAATATACTGCTGGATTTGATTTGCTAATTTTTCTTAAAGATGTTCCTGTCTTCATTCATGAGAGATATTGGTCTAGTTTTCTTGTAATGTCTTTTACTGGTTTACACTGTTCATTATACTGAACAGTATCAGTATAATACTGTTCACATAAAAATGAGTTGGATAATCTCTTCTATTTTCTTGAAGAGGATATGTAAAAGTAGTATTATTTCTTCCTTAAATATTTGATAGAATTCACAAAAGCAGCCATGTGGGCCTGGAATTTTCTGTTTAGGAAGGATTTTAGCCACAAATTCAATTTCCTTCATATATAAGGCTATATTCAGGTTTCCCATTTCTTTTTTTGGAAAATAGCTTTATTGAGAAATAATTTACTTACCAGACAATCTCCTTATTATGGTGCAATAATATTCCATTGTATGGATATAGCGCAATTGGGTTATTCATTCATCAGTTGATAAATTCATCGGTTGATGGACATTTGGGTTGTTTCCACTTTGTCTACTATAAACAATGCTGCTATGAACATTCATGCACAAGTTTTTGTGTGGACATGTTTTCATTTCTCTGGCATGTATACCAAGTAGTGGAATTACTGTCATACTGTGACTGTTTAACCTTTTACAGAACTGCCAGACTTTCTTGAGTAAACTTAGTAATTTGTTTCAAAAAGCTGTTCATTTCATCTAAGTTGTTGAATTTAGTTGTTTATAGTATTCTTTTATTATCCTTTTATTATCAGTGAGTTCTGTAGCAATGTCCCCTTTCTTTACTGATGTTGGCAACTTGTGGGCTTTTTTGGTCAGTTTGGCTAGAGATTTATCAATTTTATTTTTTGAAGGAAGTGGTTGTTGCTTTCATTTTTTGGTTTTTCAATTTTATTGGTTTCTGCTCTTTATTATTTTTCTTTCAGCTTACTTTAGGCCTAACAAGCTCTTCTTTTTCTAATTTCTTAAGACGGAAACTTAAGATCCTTGATACAAGATCTTTCTTCTTTTCTCATGTACACATTTAATGCTATACATTATCCTTTCACTTTCCTTATGTTCAAAATATTTTCTAATTTATCTTGTGACCTTTTCTTAGACATGAGTTATTTAGAAGTATTTGGGGGTTTTTTGTTTGTTTTTTGAAAGTGCGTTTAATTTCCAAATATTTGGACTTCCCAGTAGAGCTTCTTAAATGTACTGTGACTTATTTCATGGCCCAGGATATGGTCTGTTTTGATGAATTTTTTTATAAGCACTTAACTGAGGTATGATTAACATACAAAAAGGTGTACATATTTAATGTATACAAATTGATGAGTTTGGAAACAGGCATATATCCATCAAACCAGCACAATGTCATAAACATATCCATTACTTCCAAAAGTTTCCTCCCATCCTCTTTATTACTATATTATTATTGTTTTGTGATAAGAATAGTTACATAAGGCTTACCCTCTTAGCAAAATTTTAAGTATATGATACAGTATTGTTAACTATAGGCACTATGCTGGACAGTAGCATCAATCACAGTGCCTGCTACATGGTAAGCTCTCAAGTGTTACCCTAACAGATGAATCTAATGCAAGACAATGGGGTTAGGCCTGCCAGGATAAGAATATTTACATACCCTTATTAGGCAAAAGTAAAGCCCTATTTTTGTAAATTGTCCATTAGAATTCCTTTTTCCATTATTAATTGTATTTCCTTTGTGAACTCTTTCCATTATCAAAATATCATAATTTTTTCTTATATATGAATTCTTTAAAGAGTAAATTTATGTACTTAAGGCAAAAATTTCCAATCCTTAATGCATACATTTGTAAATTTTGTCACATCTTTGATTTTTATTACTTGTGGCCCAACTCCAGAGCTTTGCAAATTACATGTTCAATTATTTTCTCCCAGTTTTTCTTGTTTTGATCAGTTACTTTGGTCCTACATTATTTTCCCAATTGCTAACCAGTTAAGAGACACACCTCTTTCCTGTAGCCTTATTATGCCTCAGTGGAGATATTTCTTTAAGCATGATGTGGTATGACTATTAAAATTTTGTTAAACTTGACTGTTTTGTACACATTTTTATAGACAATTTATGTTCTTTATATCCATGAATGTGCTATATAGTATTATCTCTTCTATTAATTCACTCCGCATGTTTTCCTTTGTAAGTTCCAAAGGAACCTTGTACTTGGTATAAACTCATAGTTTTTACTTACTCTCTCTCCTTTGTGATGAGTGAGAATGGGTTAGTTTTCCATTTTCTAGCTAAGTGCTGGCAGAATGCTCCTGTTATTTGTGCCTAACTTTAAAAAAACAACAATCTTCTAGGACTGGTGATAATCCAGGAACCATGCTCTAAATTTGTCCCAGGGTACGTATTATAGTATAAACTGAATTTTGATTTGGTGTGGAGATAGTGGATATTTTTATGTAGGAAAAGAGGAAGAAGGGTTTTGTAAGAAAAGGGGAAGCTAGTAGGTTCCGAGTAGTTGTGAAAGTTACACTTGCAGGAGTTCACAGTGCTTTAACACTTAAAAGTATGCGAAACTTTCACAGATAAGTGTAAACAGAGGTCATACAGATTTGCTTATAAATAAAATAAATGGTAGTTGTGAAAGTTACACTTGCAGGAGTTCACAGTGCTTTAACACTTAAAAGTATGCGAAATTTTCACAGATAAGTGTAAACAGAGGTCATACAGATTTGCTTATAAATAAAATAAATGAATTAAATCAAGTCCTTAATAGGTGGCCATCCCTACCATCAATCATCTGGGGAAGAAATGTGTGTTGATTAAAAATCAAAAGAAAGTAAAGACCTAGGGAGGCCAAAGAGTTTATTCTTTGGATCCTGTTGCAAAAGGTCAAATTGTGTGGAAGGTCATTCCTAATTTGTTTGATAACATTTTCTCCAGCTAAGATGTCACCGGAGATAAGCTAGTCCGTCTTTAAACTGTAGCTTGAGGAAGGCAGTATAGAATGATAAGCTACACGTCCAAAAGGACAAGCTATCTGAACCTCTACAATGTTAAGTTAGATAGTTTCTGCTGCATAAATTCTGAACTTGTATCCCTCTCTTGCACTTCCTTTCATACTTTTACATCTCAGTTCTTTTACGAAAATTAAAGCTTTTTGTTTATATTTGAGCCAATGTTAAGAGAATGTTAGTGCAGGGAGTATTTCTCTCCACCAAGTTCCTTCCAAAGTTCAGATAAGATCATTGGAAACTCTGGGATTCATTTTAGTAAACTAAGAGGCCACTAACCTTATCTGCCTTGCTCACTGCTATATCCCTAGAGCTTAGAAAAGCACGTGCTCAATAAATTTGTAGAAACAAATAGGAAGGTGGTAAGGACAAAGAATGTCATGAAACTTGTTTTGAAGGCACTGTAACAAAGCCTTCATCTTACTATGAACACTGGGTTTTACAGTTACATATATTACTTCACAGTGTATGTTCAAATTTCAGCTGCATGAGCAATTGCACATGTAGTACCTAATAGTTTTATTATACTTTACAGTAGCAGATTGCTAGTAACAAGCAGAATTTAAAATCGTTCAAATCTTTATAGAGGACTTTGATACTACCAATATGGTTTCTCAAAGATGAGCTAACTAGATGAACTCCAGAAGTTTGATCAAAGAAACAAACAAAACCCATATAATCAGATATCCTGTTAAGGCTACAGTCATTTAATGTGTGCTTTAATGTATACTACTTAACACCTAGGTTCAGGGTTCAATCCGTTGCCAGCCAGCCAGACACAAAGAAAAAAAAGGACAATTTATACTACTTAGATCCTTTATGAGTTCAGATGTCTTGAGTTTTTGAGGACAGTAAATAAAATAGAGTAAAACTGGGATGAAATTAAGCTATGTGGCAAATTAGCTTCAAGAAATCAGGAATATCTAATTCAAAGTTCACGAACTCCAAATATTCCGTTCAATATCTTCCTAAATGTTAGATTTAAGCTTCCATCACAAATTAGTACTTAAAAGGCCATAATTCAAGATTTACACTCTAGGCTGTAAAAGTAGCAACTGTTTCATATTAACTGTCTGCTCCTAACTATTCCTGGATCACATGTTGATTCTACATAAACACTTTTTACCTAAGAAATCAAGTGTTTAAATTTTGGAGTTGAAAAGGTAGAGAATCTGCCCCAGTCAGAACTGTTCTGACTTCACATTCTTCAATGTTCTACCAAGTTAACTGCACCCACATTAAAAAATCTGAATAAAGCCATTTTTCCCATACGGCTGTTACTTGACTGTATCATAAACTAGGACTAAGTTCCTGTGGTTCAGCCTTGGAAGGGAGGCCAAATTCTGGAGCCTATGCCATATGAAATACTTACTCCCTGAAAAATTTCCGTAGGATCACTGCCCCTACTTGCGTCTGCAGTAACCAACTCCCTAGAAATGTGCAAATCACTCAGTTAGAAAAGCATCAGAGACATAGATTAGTTTCCTGCCTTCCCCCTGAAAACCCAGCACAAAGGGCAGAACTTTTGGGCCCACTCCGTTTCTTTTACATTCTGAATACATGTAAAGTGCGGTGCTTTCAAGCCCTCATCTAGGAAACTAATCTCTAATAAAACATAAACTTACCAACTACCCTGCCTTGTTGGTCAACAAATCCCAACATTTTCTTCTAGCAGTGTGACAGCCAGTCTCCTACAAAGCCCAGTGATCCTCACCTACCAATATTTATATCCTTGTGTGGTCCCCTCCCACACTTTACTAGCCTGGTACAATGGTTAGCCTGTGTGACCAATAGAATATGACAGGAGTAACGTCATCTGAGGCTACGTCATAAAGAGTACGGCTTCTGCTCACTCTCTTGGATTACTTGCTCTGGGGAAGCCAGATGCTAGTTGTCAGGCAGCCCTATGAAGACACCCACATGGTTAGGAACTGAGGCACAACAGCAATGTGAGTGAGCCATCTTGGATGTGGCTCCTCAAGCCATTGTCAATCCTCCAGATAATGCAGTGCAGCCCTACAACCTTATGAGATGGTAAGCCAGAACCACCCAGCTAAGCTGCTCTTAGATTCCTGACTCAAAAGCTGTGGGAGATAATGTACGCTTGCTCTTTTAAGCTGATAAATTTTAGACTTAAGACACACTGGACATAAATCAGCCATTATTTCTTGAATGGAGTAAGCAGAATTCTAATCAACAGTTTTGACTAGAGATACGAAGTACTGAGTTAATTTGATTAAAGACAAAATTTTAAATACGTTTGTTTGATATTCAGAAAAAAACTTAAACCAAATCCCAACTCACTTTAGTAAACTCCTTCCTCACTTCTAAAAAAAAACTTTTGAATATATGTTATCTATAGTCAATACAAATTATTAACACGATTGCAGCCTAAAGTGTCATGGCGGCATTTTTAACAATTGCATTCAAAATATAGCAGCAGGACAGCTTTAAATTAGATCTTAAAGAAATGTGGAAGCAAATAAAACAGTACAGGCAACTATATGACTACATAATATAGTTGCTGACTACTGAATTCAACACAATGTAGGGTTTTCTTTGATATTTATAGACATCACAGATCACTACCAGAACATAAGTTTATTTCAGATGTAACAGCAATGTTAAAATTGACAAGTTTAATTCTTAACTGCACCAAGTAAACTTAGCCATTTAAGTATTTTTAAAGTTATTCCCTCCAAAAAACCGAGGGAGCTTTTCTTTTCCACCACCACACCATGGTTTCCCAATAGTTCTCTTTTTGGAGGACTTTCAATTGAAGTAAAATGTTTTGGAGCTATTTCAGAACTTCTTTCCCCAAAGGAAAACTAATCCGGACAAATTATATATTGCATAGATTTCTCTACAGATTCCTTTCTTTAGAACCTCAATGCAATTACCATACAGTATAATTTTAACCTATTTGCCCCACAGTAAAAACTACCTGTCCTGAAAAATATGATGGATATATCCTGTGATCTTCCAGTTAACAGTAATTGTTTTACTTCAAACATAATTTTTATCATATATCAAAATAACCAACTCAACATGGGACATTACTTCAGTCTTTACTGACTCATAGGCATATGAACTAGTGCCCAGCTTACAATTCTTCCATATCCTTCTCCTCCAAAGTGGATGGAATTATTTAATATGAATTTGATGTAGGACAATTAACCCTTTCCAAACATTTACAATTTAGATTAAGTCACTGACTAGTGTGGAAAAAGAAACTCTATAATGATAGGGAGACTACACACTCAATTCAAAATTTAATATTTTTTTCCTCCTTAAATAACATGTACTTAATTGTCATGAGGCAGATATTCGGTTTTCAATAACCACATAAAGGGATACATTCAAAGGACTGATTAGACAGTCCAGGTGAAATGGTTATAGAAATAGAGGCAGTGTCATCTCAGAAAATTCATTTATATATCAAAATCTATTTTGATATTTGGAAGTTTACAAAAAGGCTGAATTCTTCAAACTAATTATGCCTTCTGTAACTTAAGCACTCTTCTCTTGGCAAGAGCAAGCTGAAGCTTATCCATGAAGGAAAAGGTGCTTAATGCTTAAACCTTTCTTCTAAGCTTAGACCTGGACTGTTTAAGAAACTGATATCCAAGAAACAAGCATTGTCTTTCTACATTTTTACTGTCTTAAGATTACAACCTTATAAACTCATTCATCGACTATCTTCCTTTTCTGTATTATTCTTGGCACTCAAGACTGTTGAAGTCTATTGTACTTTGTACTTTCACATTCTCAAATAAAAACTTAACGTGTATAAACATTTCATAAAGTAATTGTCATTTAACATATTTGGAAGTGAGACTTTTATACTAGAATTTTACATAAGAGGATAAATATTATGAATCAACCTTCCTTTTAAAGTCAAATGACAAAAACTCAAGCCCTGTACACTGTTTTAAAGTCTAATGAGAACATTTCTTGGGCCATCAGTACTGGCAATATAAAATTCTAAATATCAGAGATGGGAATATGAAAGGAAAACATGAATATTTCAGATGTCTCCCATCTTACAAAAAGTTATCAACCTGTCAAAGCCACTCCCTATGTGCCAGAAAATGATCTAGCATAAACCAGTTCTGTCAGTTGAGGAGGTCACAGTGACATTTGCATTATTAACACTTAATACTTCTACTTTTCCAAGAATAGAAGCAAGTATGTTTAACAATTCCCCTTACCCCAGATCCTTAAACTCAATATTATAGGCACAGAGTGTAAGAAAATCTGGGATGTTCTCCAACAGATAAGCAATAGTACAGCTATGTTATTCTCAAAAATACTGTCTAGATATTCTTTCCTACATAACCAAATGCTCAGTGGCCACACTTTTAACAGTCTGCATTAGTTGACATTAAACACATTCATCGTGGCACAAGTCCATCTAATCTTCCTTTTAGGTATTTTTTAATATGTCCAAGAGAAAATACCTGTTTCAGGTTTATTTAGGGGTATTGACCTATACGGACATGAACTCCATTTTTAAGGTTAGACTAACTATTGTTGGGTTTATTGAAGAAAATGAACAGGAGAAAAAATTAAATCACAACAAACCTCTTTAGGTCAGTTAAAGGCCATATCTCTAGCTGGGATATTAAAAAAAATTAATCTCACCAGCCCACACTCTAAAAGTTAATGCCACTAGTAACAATCAACAGCAGGAAAAATAAACCTGCTAACAACCAGCCCACTCATTAGCAAAGAAGCAATTTAACTCAAATGCTTAGACCAAAGTATAATACTATCTACCCCAATTGCCCCACCCACCAGCAAGAAGAGAAGAAATAATTGCTTAAAAACCCAAAATAAGCTTAGAATTTCTTACAAGGATAACAATGGTCCAGCTCCTGAGAGAGTGCTCAGAAGGTCTAGAGGTGGAGTGAAGGCAATAAGTAGGGATTACAATCCCACAATAATCTTTAAAAACCCAAAGTACCACAAACACACTAAACTTGTCTATGAGTAAGAGAACAAGATATTGCTGCTGCTTTTTTTTCTTTTGAAATATACAATATTTTGTAGGCTCTGCCCTTCAATGTGAAAGCAGGACATTAAAAAAAAAAAAATCAGCTAAAAAATTTGAAATTGACACCCAAATTTTTGGGACCATATATCTTAACTGTTAAACTACACAGATCTACCCTCTCCTTCCTTCAGTCAAACCACCTCACAAAAATAAGAGAACTAAAACAATCCAAACATGATTATTCTTAAAAGTCCTTGAAAGTATTAAAACTCTTGGAAGAAAGGAAGAAAAACAAGAATAAGAAGGGAGGAAAAGTTTTAAAAGAAAGGGGGAGGGGGGTGGAATCAATGGGCCTTTCTTTTATTTGGCGACAAGCAAGTGCAAGAAAGTTCCTTTGTAATTTGTTCAGTTGTCTGTCTTTTGCACATCTGCATTCTGACCAGAAGGGACTTTGAGGTTTTTCTGCAGCACATGAGCATCTGCAGGCTCTATCCTCTTATAGTAGTTCTTCTTTGTCTCAATAATCTCAAAGCCAAACTTCCTGTAGAAGTCAATTGCCGACTCATTGCTGATCTGGACGTGCCTGAGATATAAGAGGGTATCAGAAAAAAAATTAAAATTAAGGTTTCATCAGCTTGAAGTGTTCTCCACAGAGAACTTCAAACTGATTGGAGCTGTAATACTGCAGATATTTACATTCCTTACAATTATCAGTAATTAACAAAGATAAGATATTCATTCCAGAAAATCTTTTGATGATAATTTCACACTTTTAATCTAATTCTTATATTTGCAAGATAGCTTGTTGAGATTAGGAAGCTCAGTAATAGTATTTATTCTTTCAGTCAGCAAAGGACAAAGTACCTTAGTTATCATAATATTTTTTTATTACAAGGGGAGAAAAGATTCCTGTTATTAAAATAGGTTAAATAACATTAGGGATGATACAAATGAGCATGTCACTAATTCCCTTGAACAAAACACAAAAAGTGCAAAGAGCATGGCACAAGAAAACCATTGTCTGGGTTTTCCTCCTCATTTCATCACTATGACTTTGGAGCTCCCATCCCAATATAATAAAGATGTGTTTTATTTCAGGTTCCTTATCTACTATTAAAACAAAACAAAACAAAACAAACAAAACTTCTTAACAACTACTTCCATGGTGTTTCCAAAGACACAGTGGAATAAGTGACCAGATTTTAAAGTTTCTAGTAAAAACTTCTATTGCCAATTTATTAAATTCTTCCATTAAGAACATTAAATATTATTTTACTTACAGATAGATGTTGTCAAAAGTGCCATCTTTTTCACAGATGTTTAAGACATGATTTAACATTTTAGTTCCTATTAATAAGATAAACAACCAATAAGTAACCTCATAAATCAAACTTTAAATTGCATATCTATCTGTCATTTTAACTATTTACTGAGACCTAACAGAATTTATTCTGAATTTTTTTTCCTGGCAGCTGGTTGGTACAGGGATCCTGAACCCTTGACATTACAAGGCAATGCTCTACCCAACTGAGCTAACCAGCCAGCCAAGACCTAACAGAATTTATGAGGTACAAATACTAGACATCTTTTTTTTCCTGAATTTTGTTCTCTCTACAATAGCTACATACGTTTACAACTGTTAGCAGAAGAGCAACCTTTTTATACGAGCACTTCCAGGTAGAAGAAAAACAGAAAAAGCAAAAGGGGAAATGAATAACAAATCCATGTAGGGCTTACAGCTGAATTACGTTAATAAATAAACACTAGTTATTTTTCACTTTATCTAATTCAGTAACTGTTTCCCAGTATTCCTAAAAGAAATAAATTGACTAACTAGTTCAGGTACATTAATAACATATTCATGCTTCTTTGAAGAAGTAACAAAAACCACAAATAATTTTACCTATTCCTAGCCTTCGGTAAGGTGCCAGACATCCTAGTGTCATGATGTAAAGTCTCTTCTGATTCTGTGAATGATCCACCCTACAGCATACTGCACCTACAGCAATATCATTGAAATAGGCTGCCACGGAAAACATAAAGATATAAAGTTCAACATACAGAATAACACATTTTATTTAATCTTCCCCCCGCCCTGCCAAAGAACTAAATTACTGCTATCAGCATTAAATTTATCAGCTACTCTATGAATAGCAGTGGCCTCAAAAACCTCTTACACTGTCATAGAAGTTTGGGTCTCCACTAGAGTAAGGCTAAATATGTGAAAGCACATAAGTACACACTAAATAATAAAGAACATTCATTCTTTTTAAAATTCAAGTATTTTATCTTGATTTCTCTGAGATTTTTCTCAGAACCTAGACCACTCTCACTTCCTCACTTGTAAAATAGACTAAATTAGTTAACTCTTTCTGCTCTAACATTAAAAACTAGAGTTAAAGAGCGCAAATAAAGGGAAGAAAAACCCATAGTATACCAAGTTTTGCTAGTTCGCCAACTTCCAGCACATCCTTGTAGAACTTGTCATTGTAGCTGACTGGAAAGATGACCTGGTTCAATCTCTTCAATTGTTTAATATTGTGTGGTGTCACATCTCCCAGCTCGATCCGGCTACTGGAACAAACCAAAATGAACTCAATAAAATATAATTAGCTTCATTTGTTAAAATGAACATATTAAGAGGGTATCAAGTCTTTTTTCACATTACTAAATTAAACCCTTTCATAGTGACTTTACATTCCTATGAAGATTACCATTTATAAACAAATTTTGCCAGCCATTTGATCCAAATTCTACTCATAGGTTTAATACAATTGTACACACTTAGGGGAAAAGTACAGTACATAACTACTATGACAGAATATTCTATAATAAATGCCAAAAAAAATTTTTTTAATTGTGGTAAATATATACAACATAAGGTTTGCCATTTTATCCATTTTTAAACATGCAATTCCATGGAATTAATTACATTCACAATGCTGTGTGATTATCACCTCTATCTATTTCCAAAACTTTTTCATCATCCTAAACATAAACTCTGTTCCCATTAAGCATTAACTTCCCATTATTTCTTCCCCCCAGTTTCTGGTAACCTCTAATACAGTTCTATCTCTGAGAATTTTTAAATTTATTTTTCTTAATTGACCCATGATAATTGTAGATATTTACAGAGTAGAATGTGATATTTGGGTACAGTGGGCAATGATCATCAGGGTAACTAGCGTATCTATCACCTCAAACATTTGTCATCTCTTTGTGTTGAGAACATTCAAAACCCTACTAGTTACTATCCATTGACCACCTTTTCTCTACTCCTCCTTCCCCTTACCAGTCTCTAGTAACTACTATTCTACTCTCTAGTTCTGAGATCAACTTTTTTAGCTTCCATATATAGGTGAGAATGGGTGGTATTTCTCCTTCTGTGCCTAAATAAATACCAAATTTTTCCTTGTAGTTCACAGTTCAGAAAAATTTAGATACATCTATCACCAATCAAAAAGACTGATGATATTTAATATTGGCAAGAGGGTACCAGATGGTATCCTTATATCCAGCAGATGGGAACGTAAATAGACAACAATATCTTTTAAGGACAATCTAGCACCATGTATCAAAAAACCTAAGAAAAGTACATCTTTGTCCACGTAATCCTACTTCTAGGAATTTATTCTAAGAAAATAATCCAAGTATGCAATAATTACGCACATTCTAATCACTGAGAACAGTGGTCCAGGAACCCCCTACATCAGAATCACAGAGGTGATATTTGAAATTCACATTCCTGAACCCCACACCCCCACTTTCAGAACCATAATCTCTAGAAATGGAACAAGAGAATCCACATTTTGAAAAACATCCCAGTTTTAAAACTACCTATCAAGAACACAACAGTAGCATTTCTAGGAAACCACAAGAAATCAATACAACTGGTTCCATGGAAAAAGGGATTAAAGCTAAAAGTTTCAAACTCACAGTAACATTTGTTTTGCCTATGGAGCTGTCAACAAAAGGAATTTTTAATAGCTCAAGTCATTTTCACTACTGTAAGCTAAAGGCTGATCAAATGTGATAAGGCAAACATGAATAGCAATGTAAACAACTTTTCTTCATATTACTACCCGCACTATCATTGAGTTGCCTAAATGTATGATTTGCCTCCTTAAACATCATAACAGTGGGTGGTTAAAAAAGAGACAGTGAGCACCATATCAAAATAAAATGAGTTCAAAAATAAAACAATATGATTCCAACCAAGCAGCCAGAAAATTATGTAGGTCCTACTCACTCGGTGCTACTTTTAGATCATAACAGCATTAAAGTCAACAGTAGTTAAAGCAAACAATAAAACCTAATTAGTCGTTTGCATCATATTCAAGTTGTGAAAACTCTCTGTAGGAGAAACAACTAAACAAGAACGTTAATCACCACATTTATAATAGCAAAAAGGAAAAAATCTAAGTGTCCACTGATAGGGGAGTGATTGAATAAAGCAAATAAAACCTAATTAGTCGTTTGCATCATATTCAAGTTGTGAAAACTCTCTGTAGGAGAAACTACTAAACAAGAACGTTAATCACCACATTTATAATAGCAAAAAGGAAAAAATCTAAGTGTCCACTGATAGGGGAGTGATTGAATAAAGCGTGCTACATCCATATTGTTAGCACAAAAAGATGCTGATACATCATTATGTGAGGGGGGAAAAGTGCATTCCAACTATATATATGAGGAGTCTTCAAAAAGTTTGTGGGAGGAAGAAAAAAAGCTCATGGAAGGATTCGTATTATCTTTTCATTCCACTCTTTCCATGAACTGTTTGAAGTACCCTCATATATAACCATTCAACTCTTGTTAACATATACAGAAAAATATTTGAAAGGATATTCAAAGAAATGTGTGGTAAAAATTGCTGGTAATTTTTGAAAAAATATTTTCTGAAATGTTAAAGCTTAGATTAAAAAAAAAAAACAGAACTGTTCTTAAAAACACCAACAATTACTGAACACTATAACAGGATGACCCAACAAAAAGAAAAAAAGAAAAAATTCCTAAAGTTGACATTTCTGGATAGAGATGAATATGATACAATATTTTATCTTACGTTACAATTCTCTAAGACATATTACTCTGTAATGTCCAGTCTGGAGAACATTCTGCTTACTAAGGAGTTAGAAGCAAAAATTGAGGAAACTTTATTTTCTATTTAAGTACTCTGTATCAAGAACCCAAAAGATAGTACACAGTCTCCCTCCTGTCGTACTTAATTGCTTTGAAAAGCTTGGCTCATTTGGAACTTTAGCCTTCCTTCCTCAATTATTTTATGCCACTCTTCTGTATTATTTATTGTAACCAATTATCCTTACACTCTTGTATGTTTTCTTAAAATCGGAGCAAATGGTTTCTTAGCAGCTGCACAGATTTTTCTAACATGCAAACATGTTAGTAAAAAATAGAGATTTTCTTGTATATTCCTTTCCATTTTTGAGCCACATGAGTAAATATGGCCTTCTCGCTAGTATTCGACAACTGTAACGAATTCCTTGTGAGATTCATGTCTTCTTTAAGCAGGTTATCTCTCATTCACAGAACTCCACCTATTCATTAAAGCACACCCTGTTTTTTTCTTCTTTAAGGCTAAAGTAAATAACATTTCATCCCAAACCTCTTTCTAACTAAAATCTACAGGGCTCACTTCCTCACTCACATTTTATATGCAGAGAGTGTTACACTATAAAATACAGGATCCCTTAAAATACAGGGATCGTGGGCCGGCCCGTGGCATACTCGGGAGGGTGCAGTGCTTGAGAGCGCAGTGGCGCTCCCGCTGCGGGTTCGGATCCTCTATAGGCATGGCCGGTGCGCTCACTGGCTGAGCACGGTGCGGGCGACACCAAGCCAGGGGTTGCGATTCCCCTTACCAGTCACAAGAAGGACAAAAAAAAAAAATACAGGGATCGTGTCTTACCTACACTGCCTGCTCTTTAACTTACTTAAGTACCACAAATGGGGTGTGGTAACTTATTTCACATTAATATTTATTATATTTAGAGCACATCATTTAAAAATTACTCCACTGCACTTAAGAAGAAAGTCTTAATCTCCATCTTTTTTTTTTTTTTTTTTTTTTAAGATGACCGGTAAGGGGATCTTAACCCTTGACTTGGTGTTGTCAGCACCACGCTCAGCCAGTGAGCGAACCGGCCATCCCTATATAGGATCCGAACCCGTGGCCTTGGTGTTATCAGCACCGCACTCTCCCGAGTGAGCCACGGGCCAGCCCTTAATCTCCATCTTTTAAGTGACTGAAATATTACATCCTCTCCACTCTCACTGCTTCACTTAACTCACCTTATAATTAAAAAAGAAAAAAACTACATATGAAGTTTAATGGTAAAATAGTAATAAAGAATAACTTAATAACCTACAAAGTCAAGTTTCTAAATTATAAGTAAAAGAATTTGGGCTTTTTTTTTTTTTTTTTTAAGAATGATTTCTAGGTAATTAACAGGCTTCAAGTGTATTTACAGTTTTTGAAAGGATAATTACCAGGTATTTTTTGACTTCATACTGGAAGAAAAGGCGGTTACACAGTGCAGTATGCTAGAATGAGTTGAATAAAAGTAAACTACTAAAAAGTTTTCATTAGTGTGGGCAAATCAAGCCTAAATAGAGGAAACAATATTGAATCACTACGAAATAGCTTAATCCTTCCATGCCTAATTTTAATAAATACATGCCTTAATTTTTTAAAAAATCATAGAAATGATTTAGGAAGTGAAGATGTCCTGTAAGAACATGTCCAGGAATGTTTGATATAGTTGTCCAATATTTTTCCACATACATATATACGTATATGTGCTTTAACAGAATAGAATATTACATACATTGTTTGGGAGCTGTTTGAGAAATTAATCATTTGATTCTTGCTAGACTGTCAGAATATGTTAGAAACAATTTCAAAGTGTCCAGTAAATGTTCAACTTTGTCAGCAAAATTCAGTTTCAAATATAGTTTAACTCTCATTAACATGATATGTGTGACTGAAATGGAATTACTTCTGTAATCCTGATCACTTAGTTCCAAATTATTTTAAGATGTGGATATTCTAAATATATCAGAGTAATATCATCAACTTGTAAATATAATTTAGCAAAGAACGTGTAGTATGACAGGTAGGAATGTCAAGCAAATGAGACCACTGCCCCATAAACAACCACAAAACTTTCAGAAGTTAAAAGAACTTCTAAATGAAGTTTAAGAAGTCCAAAATCTCTATTAGAAAATTAATAAGAACAGAGCTTTTAAGAATTCTGTGAATATAAATTTTTCTAGAGTTCTGAACATAATCCAGTTGCTTATTCAAAGCATAAATCAATTCTATCTCAATAAATACTTGAACACCTACTCTTATGTGCTAAGCACCTGGGATGCAAACGAATTTACATCAAGTAGGAAAGACAGGTATACACAATATAGTAGTAACAGCTTATGTACACAAAGTACAAAACTAATACTAGAAGATAGGTGACCCTGGGAAATGTTTTGAGGATGGCTAGGAGTTTTTCATGAGGGAGGGCAAGAGATGCAGTCTAAGGGAGAGTAAAACACGAACAAGATAGCAATGTATTCCCAAAACCACAGACAGTTTGATATGGTTAAAACATAAATTGCAGGCTGGCTGGTTAGCTGAGTTAATTAGAGCACATTGTTATAATACCAAGGTCAAGGGCAGCTGCCAAAAACAAAAAACAAAAAACCCAAAACATAAATTACATTTGTGTGTATATATGGAAGCTGGGGTTGGAGAAGGTCCAAGTTTATGAGGGCCTTGCACATCAATGTATACTTGGTTATCTATCTACACTTATTCTTTTGGTGATCTCATGGAATCTGTCTTATGGCTTTAATGCTACCAACTTCCAAATTTCTGTCTCTAGCCTAGAGTTCTCCCCTGAACTCCAAACTCCTAGATCCAAAGCATCTCTAGTAGACACCTCAAAGTAACATATTGAAAACCAAGTTTCTGAACTTCCCCCCAAAATCTGCTTCGCCTGCAGCTTTCTCTATTTCAGTTGATGGCCTCTCCATTGTTGGCTACAGATTATTACCTCCTTTGTTGAAATCTCAAGGCTCACTCTGACACACCTGGTTTTCTTTCCTTGTAATATTCTTTATGGGGTTTCTTATCAGAATTATGTTGCCCTCAAAGAAAGTTTGGAAGTGTTCCTTCCTGCTTTTTAGTTCTGTCAATGTTTCCTTCATGTATTTTCAAGTTAGGTTAGTAGAAGTATAAATATGTAGGGCCATTATGAGTCATTGATAATTTGAACCTTTCGTTTTGAAATTTTTGCTGGTAATATTCCTTCTTAGTCTACTTTGGCTATCAATAGACACACAGCTTTCTTCTAATCAGTGTTACATGGTGTACTTTTACCATCTTTTTACTTTTCACTTCCTTGTGTTCTTATGTTTAAAGTGTATCTCTTGTAAACAGCATATACTTTAGTCTTATTCTACTAATCTGACAATTGGAATATCTAGTCCATTCAGGTTTAACATAATTATTGACTTAGTCGATTTAAGTTCACCATGTTACAATTTTCTATCTGCATCAGCTATTAGTTGTTCTTTATTTTCCAGCCTTTTACAGGGGGAGCTCAATTTTCCCACTTGGCTTTTTAAAAAAAATCACATAAAATTAAATTCAATTTTGTGGGGGTGTACAGTTCTATGAGTTTTGACAAATACGTATAATCATGTAACCACCTCCATTATCGAATGGAGGAATAGTTCCATCACCCCCAAAACTGTCCAAATAACCCTTTGTAATTCAATTACCACTCCCAGGCAACTACTAATCTCATTTTTGTTCCCTACAGTACTGCCTTTTCAAAATAAATGTAATCACAAAATACGTAAAAGCTTGTTTGGCGTCTTTCATTCAGCATAATCCCTTTGAGATTCATCACACTGTTGTATCAACAGTTCATTCCTTTTATTGCTGAGTAGTATTCCATCGTATGGATGTACAGTAGTACCCCCTTATCTGTGGTTTTACTTTCTACTGTTACCTCAGTCTGAAAATGTTAAACGGAAAACCCCATAAATGAATAATTCATAAGTGTTAAATGTTCCTGATGTGAATTCTCTCTGTCCAGTGTATCCTTGCTGTACACACTACCTGCTGTTAGTGACAGTCACTAAGTAGCCCTCTTGGTTATCACATTGACTATCGTGACATGGCAGTACCTGTGTTCAAGTATCCTTATTTTACTTAATAATGACCCCAAAGCACAAGAGTGGTGATGCTGACATACTGTAATAACAATAATAAAACAACAATTATAAATCTCTCACCATGCTTAATTTATAGACTAAACTTTATCATAGGTATGTATCTATAGGAAAAAACATAGTATATATACAGGGCTCAGTATTATCCTTGGCTTCAGGAATCCACTGGGGGTTTCGGAATGTATCCCCAGTAGATAAGGAAGGGACTACCATACCGTGTTTATTCTCTCATTGAAGGGCATTTGGGTTGCTTACAGGTTTTGGAGATTATGAATAAAATTGCTATAAACATTTGCATACAGCCTTTTGGGTGAACATAAGCTTTACTTTTCTTAGTAAATACCTAGGAGTGGGAATGCTAGGGCATAAGGTAAGTGTATGAGCGTTCCAGTTGTTCTGCCTCCTCACCAGCATTTGGCATTGCCAACTTTTAAAATTTATGCTATTCCAATAGGTGTGTAGTGACATCTCATTGTGTTTTAATTTGTATATCCCTAAATAACAAATGATGATGAGTATCTCTTCATGTACTTCTTTGCCATCCATGTATATTCTTTGGTAAAGTATGTTCAAATCTTTTGCCTGGTTTTTAAAAAACAGGTTCTCTTGAGTTTTGAATGCATGATGAATACATGTCCTTTGTAAGTTATGTATGTTACAAAACATTTCTCCTAGTCTATGGCTTTTTTCATTTTCTTAACAGTGTTTCTCAAAAAGCAGTTTTACATTCTGATCAATCTTTTGCAGATGGTGCTTGTCAGTATCACACCTAAGAAATCTTTGCCTAACTTAAGATCACAGACTTGTGAGTCCTCCCCCACCCCCCACCTTTTCTTACATCTCTCTCATTTCTTTTTCTTAAGCCTTCTTGAGGTATAATTTATGTACCATAAAATTCACCTGTTTTAAACATACAATTCAATGATTTTTTGACTATGTACAAAGTTATGCAACCATCATCTCAACTCAGTTTTTGACATTCTCATTACACCCCCAAAATTCCTAAGGTGCATTTGCAGAAAATTCCTTTTCCCACCCCCATCCAGTCACTAAATTTACTTTTTATTTCTGCATACTGCCTTTTCTAGATATTTCATATAAATGGAATTACACAATAAATGTGATCTTTTGCACTAGGCTTCTTTCATGCAGCATGTTTTTGAGGTTCATACATGTTATATGTCGGCAGTTTGATCTTTTTAATGCTGAGTAAGTATTCCATTGTGGTATGGACATACCACATTTTGTTTACCCATTCACTAGTTGATGGGCATTTACATTATATTTACTTATTGGTTAATGTAAATAATGCTGCTACGAACAGTGTCAACAAGTCTGTATGTAGGCACATGCCTTAGTTTTTTTCTGGTAGATACCTAAAAGTGGGATTGCTGGGTTGTATGTCCAATATGCTTAATTTTTTAAAGAAACTGCCTGTGGTAGGCACAATAGTGGCCCCCATAAAATTCTGTGTCCTAATCCCAGAAACTTTGGATATATTATTTGACATGGAAAAGTGGACTTTGAAGATGTGATTAAGATCTTCCTATCTGAAGATTAACTAGGATTATCCAGGTACTCCCAATGTAATCACATAAGACTTTAAGAATCAAAGATACTTAAGAACAGAGGCAAAGACAAAAAATTTTTAATCCACTACACTGATGGCTCTGAACATGGAGAAAGAGACTTGGGCTAAGGAATGCAGGTGGTCTGCACATAGAAGCTTGAAAAGGCAAGAAAATGGATTCACCTAGGACTTCTAGAAAAAAACACAATCCTGTTGTATTAGTTTCTTAGGGCTATCTTAACAAATTACCACAAACTTAGTGTCTTAAAGCAACAGAAATTTGGGCCGGCCCGGTGGCGCACTGCTACAGTGCGCTGCTTGGGAGCACGGCGCTCCCGCTGAGGGTTCGGATCCCACGTACAGACTGGCTGCTCACTGGCTGAGCGAGGTGCAGGCGGAACACCGAGGGTTGTGATCCCGTTGCCGGTCCCGGTCCGGTACGGGCGTGACACTGAGGGTTGCGATCCGTTGCCGGTCACGAAAAAAGACAAAAAGAAAAAAAAAAAGCAACAGAAATTTATTCTCTCATAGTTCAGGAGGCCCGAAATCCAAAATCAAGGTATTAGCAGGGCCATGCTCTTTAGGCTCTAGGAAAGAAACCTTTTTTGCCCCTTCCAGCTTCTGGTGGCCCCAGCATTTCTTGGTTTGTGGCACTCTAACTCTAATCTCTGCCTCTAACTTGATATAACCTTATATAAACTTATAACCTTTAGTTATAATATGTTAGTAGGAAACCTTCATCCTCGGTGTTTGCTGTGTGTCTGTGTCCTTTCTTATAAGGACACTAACTCACTGGATTTAGACCCACTCTAATCCAGTATGACCTCACTGTAATTACATTTGGTAAAACCCTATTTCTGAATAAAGTCACACGCTAAGGTTCCAGGTGGACATGAGTCTTTAAGGGATAGTATTTAAATCACTATACCTGCCAACACCTTGATTTTAGCCCATTTCAGACATTTGACTGAATAACTCTAAGAAAATAAATTTGTATTGCGTTAAGCCATGAAGTTTGTAGTAACTGTTAAAGGAGTAATAGAAAACTAACACATCACTAAACTTTTTTCCAGAACAGTCACACCATTTACACTCCCACCAATATGTATTAGGGTTCCAGTTTCTCTACATCTTTGCCAAGACTTTTTACTGCCTTGCCATGTATAGCCATTCTAGAGACGTGATGTGATATTTCACTGGACACACATTTCTCTAATGACTAATGATGCTGAGGTACATAATTTTGCAACTACTCTCTCCCAATTGTGGCCTGTCTTTTCATTTCCTTACCAGTGTACCATACTAATATAAGATGTTAACAGGGGAAACTGGGAACTTTCTGTACCATCTTCACAATTTTTCGGTAAATCTAAAACTATTCTAAAATGAATTTATTTTTTAAAAAGTAGGAGGAACTGTCAGAGTAAGATAATAAGACATTTCAGCCAACTGCAATTTGTAGACCTTTCTGGATTCTGAAGTGAAGAAATATCTTTTTAAAAACCATTTATAAGAGGGCCAGCCCCGTGGCGCACTCGGGAGAGTGCAGCACTGGGAGCGCAGTGACGCTCCCGCCGCGGGTTCGGATCCTATATAGGAATGGCTGGTGCGCTCACTGGCTGAGCGTGGTGCGGGTGACACCACACCAAGGGTTGCGATCCCCTTACCGGTCACGAAAAAGACAAAAAAAAAAAAACATTTATAAGAGATAGGGGGGAAACTAAATACAAAACTGAGTATGAGATCGTAAGATAATATCAGGTATTATAATTATGTGTTGTTTTTTTTTTTTAAAGTCCTTCTCTGTTAAAGATTCATACTGAAGTACTTACAGGTGGAGTGGGATAGTATGTCTACAATTTCCTTTGAAGTGCTCCAGCAGAAAACGAAAGGAAAACAGTGGGGCAGGCAAAGATTAAATAACAACACATGGGAATTGATCCTATTTATTGATGGATGATGGGGTTCACTGTACTGCTCTTTACTTTCACATATGTTTAAAAACTTCCATAACAAAAAGTAAAACAAATATAAATAAAATACAAACATTACTCATTACATAAGGCACAACAAGCTGCAGTACTTTGCAGTTTTGCAGCAGCTTTGGCTGCGAAAGAACAAAGACACGTTATTTTGATACTAAAACTCATAGTAGAAAGCACCTCATTTATTCTTGTTTCAAAGAACCAGAAAAAGGAGGCAAGACCTTCAAATCTTTAACATACTGCAACTTCTCAATCTCCATCTGTACCAAGTCTTCAGTTTGTAGAAGAGAAACTAAATGAGAACTGGATGAGAATGAGCACAGACCCTGCTCCCAAATTCAATAGTCTCAGGACAGTCTGTCATAATATTTGCTTTGGTCTTAATACCAACTTGTCTCGATATGTACATTTTTTTCTATCAAAACTAGTGTCAAACACTTTTAAGGTAAGAATGGTTACTTTCCAAAAAATTATTTATAAAATGTAGTTTAAGTGTTACCCAATGTGATTGGAAGTGATGCTAGCAGTAAATAGTTAAAAACTAGATAGTAGAGGGAAGGCACCTAGACTTGTTAAATGAAAGAAGTCCCTTTTTTAACACATCCCTTTGAGAGTTGTTTCTTGAAACATAACTAATGCATAATGTATATCCTCTAATTATGGGAACAGATCAGATTACCAAGAATGTATTTAAAAGAAAGTCTAAGAACAGAAACACTATAAGGAACACTTGAATTTTATGAGTACACAAACAGGAGCCCATAAAGGTGTCCAAGAAATAATTTTCAAGAGAGTAAGGATAAAAATCCAGAGATGCAGTGTTACAAAATCCAAAAATGGACTCTACGCCTGGCTATATATCAGAATCACCTTGCTCATTAAAAATTCAGATTCCCACAGTGCATCCTGGAATCTTTACCTTTGTAATTAAGCTTGTTACGCAAACCATACAAATTTAACACCCACCTAAACTAATAAACTTCCCACTCCATGCATGTAAATTCTGAAATTTGAAATCTGAGAGATCCGGTGAGGGAAAGAGAGGCTAAAGATGAGCACAAGTCACTGGAAAAAACATGCTATATGATCATAGTGGATTTCACTTAAAATGTTAATCATTTCCCCTACACAAGCAGTAAATAAACTATGGTACACTCTAGATTTAATATACGTGTGACAGGTAGTTTAGAAGAGCTGTAATTCAAACTCAAGTCAGCCTGACCCTGAAAATCTGGGTTTTTAACCAGTACACCACTTTATTGCTTGCTTACTTCTGATAAGACTTCAATATAATTTAACAATGTAGACTATCTTACCTTATCAGTATTTATGACCTCTACTCTGTAGATAAGCCCCAAACTGCCAGCCTAAAAATTAAATCAGCCACATTGTCACATCTATTTGACCAATGGTTTTTTTTTGTTTGTTTGTTTTTGATTTTTAAATTAACTTGGCTGCTAGTATTTAAAGGAGGTTTTAAATAAAGCCTAAATTTGCAGCATCTCTTGCTTTTATTCATTCACCATATCTGCTTGGTCCCTGTTGGCACTACAGTTTACAACCCTAACTTTAGAAACCTGAGGACAACAGGTATTAAAGAAACTAAATTATTCTCTTAGCTCAAGTAAATTCATGCGACATTCTATTTTTTCTTGATTTTCACATCTGTAACACCCAAACCCCGAAGTTTTTAGACTAAGGGCCTAAAAGTAGGAAAGACTATGAAATAGATAAGAAACGGCAATTGCAAAAGTACCATGCCATTTATACTAAGTCCTTATATCTGGAAAATGCAACTACTTGCCTGCCTCCCCACAGAGCCCACTAGCTATTAATTTGTGTCAGTACTATAAGATTAGTCTGTTATTCAGTCAAATCTCATATAACCTTTAGTTATAATATGTTAGTAGGAAACCTTCATCCTCGGCTTATAAAACAATCAGTGTAATAAAATGAGATAATGCATGCCAAGTTTTAGCATAGCAACATCAGATAATAAGCACTCAAATGTTTTTAGCTATTAAAGGTAATGCCAATTATGCTCATATTTGTAAAAATAAACGTACTGGCAATATTCTGAAAGGCCACAAGATGGGGATATGACACCACAAAAGTGGGTCTTTCTCTGTACAGTTATATAGCAAAAACTGAAAATGAAGTATAGAGAAAGTTTACAGCCTGTTTATGGGTATTCAGTTCACCTTGGCACAAAGTTTTAACTGCTTGGTCACTTCTTATGCTGTCTGATCTGAAAGGCACCTTAAAAACCAATGGGTCTATTTCACCTTCATTTTACAAATGATGAAATGAGAGACAATGTGTCTGTACTTAATACAGACAGAAACCGATAAAGCCAGAATCAGGCCTATGTCCACAAATTCCCATTATAATGCAGATCAGCCACACCACGTTCCCTTGAAGGAGTCATCTTTACTCAAGGTTGTTTTTAAAAGAGAGACAGAGAGATCTATGGGAAACACCTGCTATGTACTGACAAAGGTGTATTTGTATAAAACTCAAAGCATCTTTTAGCAAGGACCAAAATATGTCCATGTTTGATTTTAAAATATCGGGGGGGGGGGGGGCGGTTATAGAGTAAACGATTTTTTTCTTAGCAGTAATCTGGTTCTAAGCCCTTGTCTTCAAAAAAATTACATGAAAGAATGATTCCTCTAGACAATAAATTCCTTCAACCTAAAAGTAAGCCCAGTCAGCATTTATCAAAGTACATATCAAATACTAACGGCTCATGAGGCCTCAATCTACCACCCCATTGAGATTTCTATCTCATGAACTACATTACTGTTTCTGCCCTTCCAAGGCACAACATCTGTGACCCACTATATGCATTTTTATTTTTTAATTTTTTGGGGGGTTAGGGAGGTCTGGCTGGTATGGGGATCCAAACCCTTGACTTTGGTATTATAACACCATGCTCTAACCAACTGAGTTAACCAGCCAGCCCTAAGCATTTATTTTTATATCTTACCTCTTCTACTAAACTATAAGACTTAGGGCAGGACCTCAAATATTTCAAGGAATTACTGAATTACTTTTAGTAAGTCAAGAATCAGTAGGTCCTTTTTAACATAACTGATAGGCTCTCTCATCTCATCTCACTTCAGAGCAGTGTTTCTCAATCTCAGTACTAACATTTTGGGCTGGATAATTACTTGCTGTGAGGGGACTTTCCTATGCATCGTAGAATGTTTAGCAGCAAGTGTAGTCTCTACCGATGAGGTGCCAGAACACTCTCCACCCCAATGTGACAACCAGTGTCTCCAGACAGTACCTATAATCAGGTAGGGGTGGAAGGGCACAGGGTAGAGGACTGACCCTGGTTCAGTCACTCTTCGAGAGGCTCAGCAGGCATCAAAAAAGCAGTGGTGGAGTGGACCAGCTCTCCACTGGTGACTACAAGTCAGAGGTGTAAACATCTCAGCAATTATTTGGTTGGCTACTAATGCTAAATATACACAAATGGTGCGACTACAAGTATCAGACGTGTAAAAAATCTCAGCAATTATTTGGTAATGCTAAGTACACACATGGCCTCAATCTACTCAAGGCTATAACCTAAAAAGAATTAAGTTATTCTTTGAAACCTTTTTCCATTGTCACCCACGTGTTCGAATAGAAGAGCTTCTACCCAGCTACAGCTTTTCCTTTACTACCACTTAACTGTTGATGTTTTTATCTCCAAATCTCTGAATCCAAGCATATATTTCCAACTGCTTACTGGTGATCTCCACAAGAATCTCAAATACAACACCTTCAAAACTGATGTCATCATTTTCACAAGAAATTAGAATAGCTACCTCTATTCTCTATCTTTATGAACAGCCATATCAATCATCCAATATGGACATTTAGTTTTAGATGTACCTTTATGTCCTATTTTCATCCCTGTCAATTCTGCTTTCCCAAATTTCATAACCTGTTCCTATACTCTTTCTCTTAGCACTACGGTCCAGGCCATCATTTCAGCCTGAATTCCAATAACCTAAAGGAAGGGGAATAAGACTAGAGCCAAGGAGACAACTCCATCACAATGCAGTCAGAACAATCTTTCTAAAACACAAATCTGATCACTTTTATTTTTCTACATAAAATATTTCAATAGCTGCAAATAACCTACCAAATGAAATTCAAATACCTTAGCACTGCATATACATAAAGCCCATCATCACCTACCTATGACCACTAGTCTAGTTTCCCCCACCCCCTCACTGTTTTTTAGCCAGACAAAACTATTTGAAAATCTCAGAACCCACCAAACCACCCTCTTTCCTTCTTGGCTCACCTCTGAGCCTGTTTTTTCATTAGTGGATTATAGATACTATACCATCCTTACAGAAATACTAGAGATACTATTACCATCCTTACAGAAATACATAAGATAAAATGAGAATCTATTGCTTGGCCCAGTAAGCATGTTAGGTAGCTATAAAAAAAAAAAAAGAAAGAAAGAAAGAGTGCCATGAGGAAGAGGGGTGGGAAGGCACACTGGCACAAAAGCAAATTGAAGAAACCTGTTTAAAAGAGAACAATTCATATATGACTCCAAGGTTTTGTTTCTTGGTATCATAGAAACTTAGCCCTGTGACCAGGAATGGCAAACATGTGACACACATGCCATAGCAGTCATAGTAGGTATCAACAACAACACCTTTTTTTTTGCAGTCTGGGAACACATCAAAGCTATAACAGATGTACTACCAACAGATTAGAACTGGCACGTGAGTTAGAATCTTTGGCCCTTCCTGTTCAGGTTCAAGCCATTCCCTTTAAAGACAAAGAAACCATGCCCCAGGGGTCAAGAAACTTATTAGTGACCCGACTGCTAGCTATCATTTGTGGCACGCTGAATTTGGTTGCTTTTAGTTCAGCGCTTTTGCATTAGAACAAGTTTCCTTTATTAAGATAAATAATAAGCTATATGGACTAGAAGGGTGAAAATCTAAATATACCTTAATTTCCTAAAAGAGAAATGTTTCAAATGCTCCTAAGTGGGAAATATTTTCATTGCTTACCCTTGTTTAACAAGCTCCACCTGTAAAAAAAAAATTTTCTTCAAATGATCTGGGTCCTAAACTGACACCACTCCAACAATATTTACTAATCTGAACGTCTCAACCCATTTTCTAAAGAATATTATCTTTGTTTTACCATTTGAAGTTGAGGTAATCAATATCCCGCTTGGGAAGCGCGGTGGCGCTCCCGCCGAGGGTTCGGATCCCACATACAGACCGGTTGCTCACTGGCTGAGCGAGGGGCGGGAGCAACACCGAGGGTTGGTCCCAGTCCGGTACGGGCACGACACTGAGGGTTGCGATCCGTTGCCGGTCACGAAAAAAAACAAAAAGGAAAAAAAAAAAAAAAAAAAAAAGTAATACAAATAGGGAAGTCACAAAGATATACAAATGACCC
>NW_007729256.1:0-8098 GCF_000696425.1 Galeopterus variegatus | reverse complement strand
AAAAAAAAAAAAAAAAAAAAAAAAAAAAAAAAAAAAAAAAAAGTAATACAAATAGGGAAGTCACAAAGATATACAAATGACCCACTAAGGTGGAAAATGTCCACCTAAGTAATCAAAATTTTTTAAAAAGATAAGGGAATACCATTTATCACCTATTCAGCAAAATAAAACTAGAGTCAAAGGCTATACGTGAAAATGTACTCAAAATCAACTTGCCCAAGGTCAAGGGTTTGGATCCCCTTACAGGCCAGCCACCAAAAACAAAAACATGTAAGGAAAGGAGTAGTTATTTCTACCATTTCACAAATGTTCAATGTATGCAGTGCATCCCAGACAAAGGAAATTTATACCATCAATGGCTGAAATGGCAGCTACATGTCTTTTTCCATTTTCTTGGGTTTTACCACTTGGTAAAAGTGCCTCTTCCCTTCCCCATTCGCCCTTGGAGAGAGGAGAAGGGCATTCTCATACATTGTTGACAGTATAAAAAGCTATTATCTTTCTGGAGATCAACTGGCAACAAATATCAGTTTACCTTTAGATTCAAAAAATTAACTCCTACGGAATTATACAAAAGAAATAATTGAAGATGTGCATCAAGTAGTTTTACAAAGAAGCATTCTCTACAGCACATGGGGACTGAGATGAGAAGCCTCTGGACTTGGAAAGGCAAATACAAACTCCCAATTATCCCTTTCCCATCCACAGCAGACAAGGTGATGACTGGATTACAACACTTTAATCAAAAACCAGGAGTGGCCTCAGAATCTTTCACCAAACAGGTATAAACAGCCACAAACTATCTACTGGACCACAACTCGAGACATTTAGAGATACCTACCATTTGGGAACTAGATTCTAAGGGAAGAGATCATGTTTCACACAACTGGTATTTAAGGGTCTAGCATGGCACTGTCCAATAGAAATATAATTCAAGTAACATACATAAACTAAAACTGTCTGGTATCCACATTAACAAGGCAAAAAGAAACAGGAGAAATCTTTTCAATATGTAATTGAAATAAAATGTATTAATTAGTCAACCTTTTACCTTTTTTTAATACCAAGTCTCTAAAATCCAGCTTACTACACGTACAGGACACTTCAATTCACATGTTAATATCCTTGAAAAGATTTTAACTGTATTTATATTTCATAAAATTTACAGTAGATTTATACATCCAAAGTTGCTTCAAACATACTTAAATATTGTCCAATAACTGAATTTGCATTTGCTTTTTAATTTTAATTAAAAGAAATTAAAAATTGAGCTCCTCACACAGGGCACATTTCAACCACTTAATAACCAACAATAGCTAGTCACTACTGCATTCAATAGGACAGGATTAACATTATGCCAATAATTTAGGCACTAAATAAATTTAAAGAGGAAAGATAAAGAGAAAGCAATGTTGAATGATAGCACAATTATAATTTTGCAGCTATTAAACTATAATTCACACAATTCTCATTTTCATGACAGAAAGGACGTTTCTATTGGTTACTACTGGTTTTCTATTGATTACTATAGGTTGTGTTTACAAAAAAAGAGATAAAGTACAATCATTTGAATAACTGAGAAAGTTTATCTCTTCAAATATCACAATACCTGGAAGAAAAAATTAAGGAGTAAAAAGGATTTCCACAGCCCAAAGTAGAGAACGTGACAAAGTGAAATTTAATACAGATATTAGTTTGGACTGGCAAAAGCAATGGCTTCAAAAGATAATGCTTTATAAATAATACTTTATAAAACTTAGAGATTTTAGTTGACATACAGCTAATGTGCAACAATGTAAAATTAATTTGACCATAAATTGCAATAACAGGAATACATAATTTAAACCAATAATAGTACTAGTCCCACTTTCCCACTCTACTAATCACATGTGCAATAATATTCATATAACAGCAGTTAGGATGTTTGAAATTATGGTAAATAGGGAATATATCGTGATGCGATAGATGAGTGCTTGGCCTACTGGATGACCTCTAAAAATCTTTCCCACTCAGAAATTCTTGATTATTCTTTGCTCAGAGCTTTACCAAGGGATGTCCACAATTTTGGTAAGATGGCAACACAGCATGAGTCACCAATGCACATACCTGTATAGGTAGCAGATATACTCTCTAAATTACACAATGATTCTATTTACAGATAGATGCAAACATCTGATCTTCTTACGCTTCTGGTATAATTGTACCAGATCATTACGTACTGAAACAGATTTTATTATAACTTACTTTCCTTTTATTTCTCTTTTATATTAGTTAGAACATTACATTGATTTCCTAAAAAATTTGTGGTGCAGTTAAATTATATTTTCTATGAATTTATCTCAACATAGCAAAGGAGACATTACAAAGTACTTGTTAAAATTCATGGGCCAGCCCGGTGGCGCACTGCTATAGTGCGCCGCTTGGGAAGCGCGGTGGCGCTCCCGCCGAGGGTTCGGATCCCACATACAGACCGGTTCCCGCTCACTGGCTGAGCGAGGCGCGGGGGCAACACCGAGGGTTGCGATCCCGTGGCCGGTCCCGGTCCGGTACGGGGGCGGCACTGAGGGTTGCGATCCATTGCCGGTCACGAAAAAAGACAAAAAGGAAAAAAAAAAAAAGTACTTGTTAAAATTCAGTATCCAATCAAAAACCCCAAAATTATTGATTCCACAGAAGCAAGGAGTATGAGAATTGCAGGTTTTTAAAAGTTGTTAAATGCTATTTCAGCCTAACTGGCTTTTTTTGTCTTTGCTGACAAAAACAGCAATAAAACCTTTCAAAAAATTTTTTTCATTGAACTGTAAAAACATATGATACAGATCACTAATCTTATTTTACAGCTCAATGATTTTTCACATACGTAACAACACTCAGGTAAAGATACAGAATTTTTTCATTGAACTGTAAAAACATATGATACAGATCACGAATCTTATTTTACAGCTCAATGATTTTTCACATACGTAACAACACTCAGGTAAAGATACAGAATACAAGTATTTCTAGCACCTCAGAAGACTCCCTTGTGCCCCTTGCTATCATTGAGTTCTTCAACATAGCTTCATTTCTGACAGTAGAATTTTATATTTTATTTTCTAACATTTGGTCAAAATGGCTCCTTTAAATCTCTGAATTAGTAAACCACACGGGTTCTGTATTTATATCATTTATGCTATCTACTTTCCCATCTTTACTTTGGTCACCTGTATTCATGTCTTGTTAAAAATGTTTTCATTAGAACTAATTTGCACCTCTTTACTATAACTGAAGGATAAATGGATTTAGTTTTACTTTCTATTACATTAATTACATGCTACCTCAGTCATGGCATTCCTCCGTACTTGAATTATCACCTTCCCTAGCAAGAACAATAGATAAAAATAATCAGCTTCCCATCCACAAATTCAAGCTACAATGTCCCTGGTTCATAAAACAAGCAACCTCAGTACAAAGGAAGCAACTTTTAATATATCTCAAACTTTTAGACATGCATATAAACACATGCAATTTATAACTGTAAATTTATCTACGATGGAGGAAGGGCAAACACACACCAATATAATGGAATGGCCTACTGTTACTACTAATAAAAATACTAATAGTAAATATATGAAGAAATAGATAAAATAGGTTTAAAAAGTTTCAAAGTGACAAGCAATATAGGTAACAATGTAAAATATTTATAAATATTAGATTGGTTTACTGTTGAGAGTTCTGCAATTTCTCTGATCTTAGATATTTCTATTTAACTTACTATTTATTCAGTTAACTCAGTATACAATAAAACAATAAGCAAATAAAATTTCATATAAAAGCGACATAATCAAGATCACTGTTTCAATCTCATAGGCCTTTCCAAATCAAAAGTCAGGACCATAACACTGACTACATTGTGCATGGTGATACGAGTTTTAGAACTCAAGGACCGTAACATCTTTTAAACAATATACACTGTCCTGAGTGCCTTTAACTTCCCAGATGAGTCTTACTAGGATTCTTTTAAGTTTTTTTGCTTCTAAGTCTGTATTTAAGGCCCTTTATAAACCCACGCCACAGTTTCAACACAGGGATCTCTTCGGTCTCATTTTATTACTTTAACAGAACATGACAAATATGCATTGGTATTGTCTGTCAATGAGAATACAAAACTGAGTAAGAGACAGCATCCATACTCAACCAGTACAGTATACCATAAAAACAAAACTCCCCAAATATGTTGGATCATATATAAAATAGCCAAACTTCCCCTAGATCATGATTCAAGTGGATCAAATATTTCTATGGCCCTCAATTCGTTTCCTAATTGGAACTCTTCATAACTTGATGTGAAATAATCCAAGTACTGGAAAATTTCTTCATGATTTCTAAACACTGAAGATTCTTAATACAAAAAACAATTCTAAACATTAGAATGAATACCCACTATTTAAAACAAAATTAGAGTAAGAAAGCATGTTACAGACCAAAAATCAAATTAAACTTTCTTGGAATCCCTTCTGCAACTTCAGATACACACAACGATATTCAGACCCTTGTTTTAGGGAGTATGAGATTACTGTGCTTTCAAAACGAACTTTTTACTTCATCCTCAACAGTTTGAAAGGCTTCACTAACTGAAAACATAGTTACAATTCTTTAACTGATTTACAATAATAGAAAAAAATTCAGGCATTTAGAAAGCTCTTAACATTTACAAGCTTCCATTTCTTTCTCTCAAGAGGGTAAAGACAAGCTCTAAAACGGTTTACTTTGGCAATGCTTTAAAACAATTTTATGTAATTAATGCTTTAACAGTATATAACTTAATGGTAATAAGACATTTTACCCAAATGGAAACAGTCGAATCAAAATAATTCCTAATGTTATCCAAGAGGAAAACTATGAAAGACCGAACACTATCTTTGCCAATCACCTGAAAAAGACAGCGTGGTAACCCAGGACCCTGGCACAGCACTCAGGGGCAACAGTAAACTACTGAAAGCAATAGCTCCACCTACTGATCCACAGTACTTCCTTAAACATTTTGGCACCCCAAATCTACAGTGTTCGCGCTCTCTTCCCCTCCTCCACTCTCTCTGACCCAACCCAAATCTAGTTGAGTCACTAGCATTTAATACTCATCCCCATGGTCTTTATTCCTGTTCCTTCTCCCTCCAGAACGTTCTGCACAGCTCCCAAGTGTGAATAAAACTGAAAGGTGTCAAAGACCTTCCAGCGTCAAGCCTGAATCTGGAGAAGAGGCCAACCAAGCCATTACACCTGGAGTGGCGGGCCGAGGTGGCTCAGCCGTCCGCTCCCGAGTAGGAGGCCCCAGGCGCCTCCCAATAGTTTTCCCCTTGTTGCCCCACTCAGCCGCTAGTCTCCCCTCAACCCACACTCGTCTTCCGGGCCGAAATCCTGGCTTCCCCAGGTCTTGCCTCCGCTGGCCCTTCAACCCGCCAACAGCCCGAGCCTCGCCTCCGCCCCCTCCGGGAGCGGAGTCAACAGAGAAGCCTAGAAATCTCCCCCCGCCCGACCTTCACCCTAAGTCTCTTCTCTCCTCTCCTTCGCAGCTCTCTCCCTCGACATGGGCCCGACCCCTCTCCCCGCCGGCTGGGCCTTGCCCGGCTGCCCCCCTCACCCTTTCATCTTCCCCGCCTGCTGAGGCCGTCGTTACCACCGATATCAACGCCGTCGTCTTCACCGCCCTGAGCTCTCCGCGCCCACAGCTCGGGCCCCTCAACCCCACAAGCCGGCCTCCTCGCCTAGGGCAGGGTGGGCTGAGCGGGTGACCGAGGCCGCGAGAGTCGAGCGCGCCCCTGAGTCTCCAGAGGGGGCGGGTTATCTCCCGCCGCCTCGCTGGTGCTGCCGCTTCTCCACACGTGCACACGGGGCACTAGCCTCCCGCCCGCCGCAGCAGCCAGCCAGACCCGCCGCCGCGCTGTGACCTTTCACCCCACCCCCTCTGCGCGCCGGCGCGTTTGCCGCCTCGCGCGCAGCCGCACTGCTCGTCTCCGCGTACCCTTCCCCCTCCACTCTGGTACCTCCATCTTTCTACCGGGTTGTGCCTTCAGGAGTCACGCTCCTCCTCCCACCCCTTACGACACTACTTGTAGGGCTGGCCCTAGCGGTGAAATCCGGATTGTTCCACTCCTCCCTCTCCTTTCCTACATCAGCAAGATTATCTTTCCCCACCCCGTCTTTCCCAGTCGATAGTCACCAGAGTGACCTTCAAAACGCTCTTGTCTCTTAATAGGGTTTTATAAACTTGGTTCTTATAAATGTAAAGAAGTCTGTGGAACACTCAAGTAAATGAGGGGTTTCAAAAACAAATGTAATTAAAAAACGGTCGGATAACTTGGCTACCCTCCCGCACACCTCGTTTTGAGATCACGTGACTGCCCAAACCATACAGCCTGGGATTTTACCCACGGACCCCAGAGGGACGGAACTCCATGGCCATTTCCGGTCCCTAGATGGTGGCATGAACGTCACTTCCTTAGCAATGCACTTTAACGCTTGCCGTCCATGCCTTTTACGTTTCACTTTACAATACAATCATTGTGAAAATTTGTTTAGTTTTTTCTTTAATTGCGAGAAATTTGTTGTGCCTTCAGGAGTCACGCTCCTCCTCCCACCCCTTACGACAGTACTTGTAGGGCTGGCCCTAGCGGTGAAATCCGGATTGTTCCACTCCTCCCTCTCCTTTCCTACATCAGCAAGATTATCTTTCCCCACCCCGTCTTTCCCAGTCGATAGTCACCAGAGTGACCTTCAAAACGCTCTTGTCTCTTAATAGGGTTTTATAAACTTGGTTCTTATAAATGTAAAGAAGTCTGTGGAACACTCAAGTAAATGAGGGGTTTCAAAAACAAATGTAATTAAAAAACGGTCGGATAACTTGGCTACCCTCCCGCACACCTCGTTTTGAGATCACGTGACTGCCCAAACCATACAGCCTGGGATTTTACCCACGGACCCCAGAGGGACGGAACTCCATGGCCATTTCCGGTCCCTAGATGGTGGCATGAACGTCACTTCCTTAGCAATGCACTTTAACGCTTGCCGTCCATGCCTTTTACGTTTCACTTTACAATACAATCATTGTGAAAATTTGTTTAGTTTTTTCTTTAATTGCGAGAAATTTGATATTCAGACGATCCGCTAAAACACAAGTCCCCAAGGTGTAGCTTGCCAAAATGGGGGAAGAAGGGCGGGGCTCTCGGTCACGTGATCGGGCAGACCCCGCCCTCTCCCCACCCCCCTGCAGCTGAAGACTTCTCCTCCCGCAGTGACAGAGCCTCTGGGTTCGTGGATTGTACTGCCTCTGCACCTCGCGCCCGGGCAAGCGAGCGGCGACCGGTAACCGGCGACTGGTGGGAATAGGAAAAGGGGTGGGAGGAGAAAGGGAAGGGGGAGTGTGGATGGGAGCCTCCGCTGCCCGGGGCTTCCTCCCCTCTGTCACCCTGTTACCCGCAAGGAGCTCATCTCTCCCTATTTCCTGACCCTCGCTCCCCCCACTGTGGTCGCCCCCGCTATTTGGGGGTTGAAATGTCCACCTTTCCCGGTGTTGGGAGTGAGTGCGGCCATTATGGTTACCTATTCGGAGTCTTTGGGACTTCGGGTAGTAGGGTTGCTTCAGCCGTTCCTCGGGGTCTGCAGTAGCCGCCAGATCCCATTCCCCAAAGCCCATTCTTTGGCAAAGACCATCGCCGTCTTTACCCTCAGCCCGGGGCTGGGGAGTGGGAATGCAGGAAAATCCCTGGAGGCAGAGGCGTTTCCAGTGAGACTGGCTTGGGAGGGAATGTCAGTGATATGGCCCTCACTGCGGAGTCATTGAAAAGCGTCTCTCCGAATGTGCTTTCTCGGTAATTCTAAGGGTTTTATTTGACATCCCTACAGGAGAGGTTCTATAGGTGTTCACAAGCTTCGGGTGGGACTGGAAGGGTAAAAGCAGATTTTTCTTCTTCGAAGCAGAGAACAGTTGAAGGAATAAAGATATACTGTCTTCAGAACGGGGTGTTGGTAATACGACAGTCTCGATTGAATGGGGAGGCATTGAAAGATGGTGTTGCGGTGTCGTGGTCTGCAGGAGGCCCAGGCTAGCTTATGGAAAAGT
>NW_007729255.1:218649-249793 GCF_000696425.1 Galeopterus variegatus | reverse complement strand
CACAGGATCGCGCTGTCTCCTGGCGTGGCCGCTCAGACCCGACGCCATCTTCAAAAGCCTCCCATGTATATTTGGAATGTAGAGATGACAGGACTTGCTGAAGAATCAGAAGTGGGGTGTGAGTAAAAGAGGAATCAGGGGGCCTCCAGAAGATGGGCATGACCACTACCAAAGGAGCAGGTTTAGCAGTGGGTGGAGCAAGAGTTTGGCTGCATACATTTTAAAATTTCCATTTGGAGTAGAAATCCAAGTAGAGAGGCCAAGTGCCCAGTGGACATGCTAGTGTGGGACACAGGGCAGAGGTCAATCTGGGAATTGTCAGCATAGTGACAGGACATAAAGCCATGGGATCCCCTATGGAGAGAGTGCAGGTGAGGAAGCGTGTGGAGGACTGAGTCCCTGAGCACGTTACCACTTAGAGGTTGGGGCACTGAGACCGGAGAGGTGGGAGGGGAGTCAAGGAGGCATCCGTCTGTGGGATGCTGAGGGCACACATCGAGGAGTAACTGCTGGGTCTGCCAACATGAAAGTCAGTGGTGGCCTCGACCAGAGCCACTTCTAAGAGGCAGTGTGGACAAGAGCCCAGCTGGAGAAGGTTCAAGAGAAAACAGGAGAGGGCAGCAGGTGTGGATAACTCTCTTAAGGGTTTTTTTTCTTTCTTTCATTCATTCTTTTTGGTTTTTTTTTAGGGTGCTGGGACCAACGATCACCACCTGCCCAACTGCCAAAAAATTATGCATCCAAAATCTCTTGACATAGATTCTGTGTGAAGAGCATTCGGGTTGCCTACATGTGCCACTCCCGGCATAAGCCCTTTTTAAAGGGCTTTTCTATAAAGGGAAGCAGAGAAGTGAGGCGACAGCTAGAGAAGGATGCATGGTGGGGAGCGTGTCAAGAGAGGATTTTTATTTATTTATTTTTCTAAAAGATGACCGGTAAGGGGATCTCAGCCCTTGGCTTGGTGTTGTCAGCACCACGCTCAGCCAGTGAGCTAACCGGCCATCCCTATATAGGATCCGAACCGTGGCCTTGGTGTTAACAGCACCACACTCTCCCCAGTGAGCCACAGGCCGGCCCCCAAGACAGGATTTTTAAATATGCCATTTTATTTATTTATTACATAAATGAGAACATATTTACATATTTTGGTAAGCTACTAACTTTGAGCAACAATATATTACAACTACCCTTCCATGTTGTTTACTATACTTCTACAACTGACAAAATTAACAAAAATTTTTTGTATGGTAAAATATACATGAAATTTGCTGTCTTAACCATTTTAAAATATAGAGTTCAGTGGAATTCTGTACATTCACATTCTTGTCAACCATCACCACCATCCATCTCCAGAACTTTTTTTCTCTTCCCAAACTAAAACTCTTTACTCATTAAACACTAACTCACCGTTTCCCCTGTCCTGAGCCCCTGTCCCGTTCTATGTTCTGTGTCTGTCTATGAACTTGACTGCTCCATATAAATGGAATCATGCGGTATTTGTCCTTTTGTGTGGTTAATTTCGCTTAGCACAGTGTCATCAAGGTTCATCCATGTTCTAACACGTGTCAGAACTTCCTTTGCCTGTAAGGCTGAATGATATCCCATTGTAGGGATATGCCGCATTTTGTTTACCCACTCATCCGCGGATGGACACTTGGGTTGCTTCCACATCTGAGCTATTGTGAATAATGCTGCTATGCACGTGGGTGTACTACACCTGGCTTTTGTATTTATTCGAACAGGTGCACTTCAAAAGGTGCAAAAGACCATGCAGTGAAGCATAACTCTGTCCCATCGCACCCCCAGATCCCTGTATTTTTAACCACAAGCAGCCACTGTTACCAGTTTCTTGTGATTTTGCACAAATGTTCTATGAGTATATGGGCATATGAGAGGGTATTTCAAAAACTTTATGGAAAAATAGAAGTGAAAGATAATTTGAACATTTCCATGAACATTTTGAAGTACCCTCGTATGTATATAGTTCCCCTTTAAAATAAATGGTGGAGTGTATAAACACAGTTTTGTACCTTGATATTCTCTGCCCAGTCAGTATACATATTATGGCCTTGCTCCTGTTAAGTGGCTCCAAAGTGTCCAGTTGGGTAGATGTATGATAATTTATTCTTCCAGTCCCCTCTGATGGGCATTTGGGATGTTTCCAATCTCTTGCTGATACAAAGTTGCTAAGTGCAGTAGGCTGAATGGTGACCTCCCAAAGATATCAGGTCCTAAACCCTGGAACCTGTAAATGTTACCTTAATATGGAAAAGAAATGGTGAGATGATCCTGGATTATCTGGATGGGCCCTAAAATGTAATCACAAGGGTTGTTCTTTATTCTTTTTTTGTTGTTGTTTTTTCCTTCCTATGTTATTTCAACACTGCCATCTTCAAGATCAGGAAGTCTTTCTTCTGCTTGATCTAGTCTGTTGTCGAGACTCTCAGATGTGTTTTTAAAATTACATTCAATGAATTCTTAAATTCCAAGATTTCTGCTTGATTTTTTAAATGATACGTCTTTGTTAAATTTCTCATACAGATTGTGGATTGTTTTTCTGATTTCATTAAACTGTTTGTCTGTATTCTCTTGTATCTCAGTGAGTTTCCTTAAGATCATTAATTTGAATTCCTTTTCTGGCAAGTCAGCAACTCCTGAATCTTTGGGATCAATTACTAGAGCATTATTTTGTTTTTTGGTGGTTTCCTGTTACCTTGTTTTTTTCATATTTCTTGTTTCCCTGCATTGATGTGTGTGCATCTGATGGAACCGTCACTTCTTTGAGTTTATGGAGTGGCTTGCAAGGGAAAGACTTATACCTGCAAACTCATCCTAAGGTGCCAATTGAGTAGAGTGGCTTTGCTCTAGATGGATGCAGTAGTGTTAGACTCTTTGTAGTTTCTTCAGCTGTAATCCACTTTTTCTGTGTCTGCAAGTGACTCAGTGGTTTGGAGGTTTGTGGCAGTGGTGGCACAGCTTTGCTGGGGGAGGGGATTGCTGGTTTGCTTCACAGGCTGGGGTATGCACATGCAACCTGTGGGCCAGTCATCTTGGGAGTCGGCTCACTGGGGATGTGGTTGCTGGATTGGTTCTCAGGCTGGGGGTGTGGATGTATGGCATGTTGGGGTCTCTGGGACTGGTTGCCAGTGTCAGGATCACCATCTGCTTGTCTGACCAGGGATGGGCCATGGGCATGTCAGCCATTCTCACTCAGATGCATGTGCATGCAATGGTTCAAAGCAGTGGTGGGTCTTCCAGGGACATGACGCTGAGCTGTTTCTCTGAGCCAAGGGTGTGGGTGCACTTTGGCTCAGCTAGCTAAGTGCGGGTCTGCCAGTGGCCCTTCTGCTGTGCCAGGTCTTGGGGCCCAATGCAAGGTCATGCTTTCCTCTGCGGTTCAGGAGCTGGATTGTCAAGGGTAGAGCGACTTGCTGAGCCACTTCTTAGGAAGTGGACAAGGACATCAGGCAGACCTGCAGTGAAGTGGCCTGTCCAGCTGCTTCTGGGCAGTGAGCAGGGCCACCAGGCAGGCCTGCAGGGAGGGGCTGTGCAGCCACCTCTGGGTCTGTTGGCAAGGCTGCTAGAAGGAACAGTTCAGGTTGGAACTGCCTGGCCACTTCTCTGGGATGGATGGATGCACTTTATTTCCACTAGTCTGAGGGCATATTTGTTATGATGGAGACCCATGAGCTGTTTTTCCCGGTTGGGGGCTCAGGTGCATCCAACTCAGTAGGGGGGGGAGTAGGGGGAGAAAAGAGGGATGGTCCGCCTGAGGAGGGTCTGCCTGTCGATCTCTGGCCAGGAATGTGGGGGTACATCATTTCAGCAGGACTAGGATTGGCTTCCCAGACTGCAGAACAGCGTCACAGCCCCTGTGAGCGCAGGCTTCATGCTGCCAGGATCAGTGTTATATCCTCTCCTGTGAGTGCACTGGATGGAGGGCAGAGCCTTAAGGCTGGGAAAACACTCTGGCTACTATCCCCAGGCAGGACACACTCTTTTAAGGCCTCCAGTTTCAAGATGGCGCCACCCTGCATGGGCTTGGGTCACAAGGGTGGGAGGCAGGGAATGCACAGTGTGTGCTAGTGTTCTAGAGTGATGCAGTGTGTTTCTAGGATGCTCCCCACACTTGGCTCCAGGCTTGTCCTGCCAAAGGATCTGCAGGCCTCTGTGGTGAGGATGGGGGTGAGTGTGGGCCCTCTGCCTACCTTTTTGCTGCAAGGAAAAATTCTTCCTGCACCAATCCCAGTATCAGAGATGTGGCAGCTGAGGCTGGGAGCCTCTCTCTCCTCTCTATGCCACCATCCTGGGTTTTCATGATCCATAGTGATCTCAGCAGTCTCCTGCTGCATTCCTATGCTCTTCCACCAATGCTCCCATCAGTATTTAGCTTTCTGTTCGTTGTTTTGGTCCTTTTCTGCGGGAGGAACACACCCTGGGCACCTCCAGACCACCATCTTGCCACTTACAGAACTTATAAGTGTTCTTATAAGAGGGAGGCAGAGAGGGATTTGATACAGACAGAAGAGAAGATACAGAGAGAGAGAGAGAGAGAGAGAGAGAGAGAGAGAGAGAGAGAGAAGGTCATGTGAAGATGGAGTCAGAGATTGGAACGCTGGCAGCCACCAGAAGCTGCAAGAAACAAGGAAGCATTCTCCCCTAGAGCCTCCAGAGAGAGTGTGGACCTACAGTCACCTTGATTTTGGCCCAGTGATACTGATTTTGGACTTCTTCCATCCAGAACTGTGAGAGAATAAATTTCTATTATTTTAAGCCACAGAATTTGTGGTAATTTGTTACAGCAGCCACAGGAAACGAACACACTAGATATATCCTTAAAATGTAAACCTACAGATATTTGTGAATATATCTGTAGAAAAAAATTGCTAGAAGTGAAATTATGAGGTCAAAGGTGTATGTATTTTGCAATGTAAAAGATTTTACCAAAATGCTGTATATTCTGGTGGTGGCATTTGTGCTGTACACAACCCAAACGGTTGTGCATGGAAGCCTGATAAAGAAGACATAGACTAGGGACTGGCATCATATTTCCTGGTCAATGGCCCAAACAGCCATGAGTGATTATTTCCCAAGTACAAAGAGTACTTTGTGGGCCGGCCCGGTGGCACACTCGGTAGAGGGCGGCGCTCCTGCCGAGGGTTCGGATCCCATATAGAGACCGGTCCGCTCACTGGTTGAGCGCGGTGCGGGCGCGACACCGAGGGTTGCGATCCCGTTGCCGGTCATGAAAAAAGACAAAAAAAAAAAAAAAAAAAGAGTACTTTGTACTCCTGTCCCATTGATAATGTGCCTCTCCCACCACCCTGCTGAGCTGGAGAAGATGGAGCAAAGTGGCTAAGAATGTTCAGGATTAGATAAACCTGAGCTCAAATCCTGGCTTTGCCACCATGAGCTGGATGACCTTGGGCAACATATTGATCTTCCTGAGACTGAGTTTCCTCATCTGTAAAATGAGAATCATAATACCTACCTCAGAGGATTGTTATGAAGATTCAAGTAGCGCCCCCCACAGGCAGGGATGAGCAGTGTCATCTGGCTGGAGAACGGGGTACAGAAGCAAATGATGGGGCCCATGTCACTGAGGGCAAGAACCATGGAACCAAGTTGGCCTGGTGGGTACCCTGAGTTGAGGACAGGGAGCTGAGGGTCCAGGGAGACTGGGATGTCTGGAGCTCCCCGGACAGAGCATCAGAGAAGAGAGAGCTGCACACAGAGAGAAGCCAGAGGTGAGCAGAGGGTCCCCTTGAGAGTGCAGCTGAGGACTGATCAGCACATGCGTGTGAGGGAGCCACCTGGGCCCAGGAAATAAACCATGCAGAAGGCCTAGAAGGAACTATAGCCAGAGCTCCCAAGAAGCCTGTTCCCACTAGCAGGACTGGAAAACTGTGTTCTCAGGGCAGTGGGAGAGTGGGTTCAGAGGGCCTTATGTTGGTGGGAATGATACAGCCCCACAGCTAAGGTGGAACTTTGACTTTTGGAAGTTCTACCACCCATGTGATCTTGAGGTTCTGGTTCGCCGGTGTGCACCAGGTAGTAGAGTTGTGACAGAAAGCGCGTCTCGGTTCTCTGGGCTCCCTGGGCCTTGGTTGGTTGAGCTTCCCCCTCGGCAGGAGCCCATGGCTGCCGGTTCTAACAAGTGACTGGAATGGCCACTTGGCCTCATAAGGGATGGTGCAGAGCTATGTGGTTGGTGAGGTGGCCTGGGGAAGACAGGACCAGAACTCAAGTGCACGAGGAAAGCTCTAAAGGAGCAATTAGTCTGCAGCACATCTGACGTGAGAAAGGATGCTGCTGGGTCAAAAGGGGGCGTTAGGTCCCAAGCCCCGTCTGGGTAAGGGGTACCCCAACCCCCCATTTGGGAGATGTATTTCTGGAGTGGAGTTAGTGTGGGCGTCCACACAGCCCAGCTCCACACGCTCAGCAGGAAGCTTCCGAGAGGGATGTTTCTTCCTATTTGACATTTTCCTACAAGGATAAAACCTTTACAGTCCTTTTGAGAAACGCTGACTGGATAAAGGCCTCTGAGAACAGAAAGAACCCGTGTGCCCCATGTAGTGCTGTGTGGGGTGGCATCGACTCATTGTCATGCTGCTTGCCCCTAAAATGTTTTCCTAAAAAAATTAGGTGATCTATTACAGTGTGCTCTGTGAACGACAGAATTCCCTGCACTCTACCAAAGATCCCTCCTAGAATGGAAGTCTGGCCAGGTGACTGCTTGCCCACTCAAAAGAGCTAGATGGACTTCCACTGAGGGGTTTCTCTGAGCCCCCGACTGGGTTGTGACAAAGGCGGCAGCACTCCCCATGCACTGAGAGGGTCCCCAGACTCCAGCCACAGCCAGCCAGAGCGTGTGAAGCAGAAGCTTTCTTTAGGCAAAACCAGAGATCCCATCAAGTGGGGATTCTGGAGACTGATCACTGACCAGAGGACTTGTCGCAGGATTAACACCATCCCCAACTCCAGCCCCGCCCTCCCTTTTGATCAGCATAAAAGCAAAGTGGAGTCGCATGGAAAGAGAAGACGTGGTCCCTTCGCTTGTCCTCACTGACAAGTGCTCCTCAGGAAGGCTGCAGAAGGGGTCAAACCACCTGCCATTTTCTGGGAAAGAGTAAAAATCTGATTAAAACAGCGTCTCTGCCCCCAAGAGCTCACAGTCCACCCAGGGAGACAGACGTAACAAATACAGTGGCTACAACCGCTCAGTGAGGGATGATACGTGTGCGGGAAGGAGTTGGAAACCGGCAGCTGAGAAGGGAACCGGCTCTCACCTGCCCAGGGCTGCGGGGTCAGGCAGAAACTGAAGAGTTGTGTTATATAAAGGATGCTTGGATTGTGGGTTTGGATGCTTTCCCCTTTGAGATAAAATATTTAAAATTATATTTTACCATGTCAGTATGTTCTGAGGCATTCCAGGAAATGGAGTCCACTTTGACAAAGGGAAAAATGTCCATCTCCTCAATCTTAGGTTTGTGTCTTAGTTTACAAGCGCTGCCCAATACTACAAAATACTACAAATAATAATAATAATACAAAATACTATAGACCGGGTGACTTAAACAACAGACGTTTATCTTCTCACAGAGTGGAGGCCAGAGGTCCACGATCAACATGTTGGCAGGCTTGGTTTCTCCCGAGGCCTCTCTCCTCGGTCTGTAGGTGGCGTCACCTCAGTGTCCTCACATGGTCTTTCTTCTGTGCCCGTGCCCCTGCTGTCTCTTCCACTTCTTAAAGGGACACCAATCCTACTGGATTAGGGCCCCGCCCTTATGACATCATTTAACCTTAATTACCTCTTTAAAGGCTCTATCTCCAAATACAGTCACATTCTGAGAGACTGGTGGTTAGGGCTTCAACACATGAATTTGGAGGGGTGAGGGGACATAAGTCAGTCCATGAGAGTTTGTTAATTGTTTCAAAAAGAATGAGAGGTCCACACACTCTGAAATTCTTTCTCCTTCTCTCTTTCTCTCTGTTTTTTTCCCCCCCAAAACAAATTATTATTTTACAACAGGTAAAGTTTCCCTTCCTTTTCCTCCATCTAAGTTCAAGTTAATTTTTCAATATAGACAGCTTCGGTCAAACTTTAATAGGTCAGATTATACTTGCTAATAGTCAATTTATGGCATTTACTCTCTAGCTATGTTAACCAATTTGTCAGTTCCTTTAGCATAAATCTATTAAAACCTATATCTAATAACTGAAATCATATTGACTTCCCCAGGAAAAATCAAGAGCTATGTCACCCCAAAACTCCCTCTACAGTTGAATGCAAATTACCTCTAGAAATGTCAAGAGTTTTCCCACCTGCAAACAGTTGCAAGAAAAGTTGGATATCTGTTCACGTGACTTGAGTTCATTTTGTGAAGGTCTAGCAGTCAAACTCAGAGCAGCTGTTTTAGGGTTTTGATTATGCCTATCAATACCCTTTCTTTTATCCCCTCTTAGCTTTTGCAATCCTAAGTGATTTAGCCATTGCATAGGATTCTGTTAGCAAGAGCTCTGAGTGCATTTTATATTCTGCTAATTTACTATTAAAATACAAGGCTGCTCTGAGCCTATGAAATCTAGTCCAGCATAATGCAAATAGGATAACAAGAAATGAGAAATCAGAAGAATAATGCTATTGTATTTGCCTGCTTTGTTTTGGACAGGGGACAGGGGCAGTAGGTAGGCAGGGAGGGGCAAAGAGGAGGCTCGTGGACATTTATTACCTCATAGCCATGTCATCCACATCGTCCACACATGAGTGTCATCTTGCTTCCCAATGTTGTGATAGAGGAAGGGGCAGAAGGGACACTGTGCAGCTCTCACATCCATTAGACTCCTGCCCACCCCACCCTCCGCCACCCCCAGTGCCTGGAGCACAATGGTATCTCTCAGTGAGCCAAGGAAAACTAATAAAATGTGTGCAGGTACCTTGGGCTGATGTGCCCAGTGCACTCAGGAGAGGGTTAAGGGGAAAAGGCAGTAGCCAGGCTATGGCCATGTAGCTGCTAAGCAGTGCTGCCACCAACATAGCCAGTTGTAGGTTCAGGGATGTAGGTCATAAAACTGCAAATGGGGTTGTTGGCACTTTACATTCTGCATGTTACGACAAGGCTGGCTCACACGCTGTCCTGGATTCCTGTCTCTGCTGGAATAGGAAGACCACCATGCCTGTCAGTTTCTTGGTCTGAATACACAGAATTCAACCTATTCAAAGTGATGATAGGGCTTAGCTGTGGGCATCTGCTCACTTGGTAACCATTGCATGTGCTGGAGTGACCCAGACTCTTATGGGTAAAGAATCCTAGGATCTGCCTGCACCAGCCTGGAAGCAGGTGGGAGTCTCTCCCCCAGCAGGGACACAACCCCTGATTCATTTTTTGATTGCTTGGATCACTGGTTTTCAGAGATGAGCCAAGTGTCTATTTTTGCTTAAAGCATCTCAAGGGTAGGCTAAGGTATCCTTTTTCCCCTTGCAATGGGTGGTGAACTGTATGGACTGAATATTTGTGTCCCCCAAAATTCACATGCTGAAACCTAACCCCCAAGGTGACAGCATTAGGAGGTGGGGCCTTGGAAGGTGATTAGATCTGGAGGGTAGAGTCCTCATGAATGGGCTTAGTGCCTTATAAAAGAGGCCCAAGAAATCTCCCTCGCTCCCTCCATGTGAGGTGACAGGAAAAAGACAGCTGTCTATGAACCAGAAAGCGGGCTCTCCCCAGATGCTGAATCTGCCAGTGCAGTCTATGGCATTCTGTCATAGCAGCCCGGACAGAGCAGGACGTAAACCAAAGCTGAGTCTTGGGACCCGAGGTCTCATTACCACTGTGTAGACATGAAAATCATCAAAGGCAGCCGCCTGCCCACTCTAGAGAAGCCACTCATGGTTTGGGCCCTTCCCAGTTGCGGGTTCCATGGATGTTCACACATCGCTGTTCACCAGCTCAAGATTCAGTATCTGTAGCAGGTGTAAGCCAAAATTTACAGTTAATGGCAGACTCTGGGGCAAGCAGGTGGGTTTTTAGATGCTTCTTCTTAGGCAATTTAACTCTTCCAGGCTTTGGTTTCCTAATTTGTGAAATGACAGTAACAGTAGTTTCTTCCTAATTTGGCCATTGTGGAGTATGAATGAAAAACACAGGTAAAGTGCTTAGTACAACTGTCTGGGAAGAGTAAGTTCTTAATAAATACCAGCTGCCATTACCATTATACATAGTATTAAACTTCTCCTGGAAATCAACCACATCTCTCCTTGAACTCTCTCTGGAACCAATGGGACTTTCAGCAACATGGAGTGGTGACTCCTGGGATCTCGTGGTGATCAGAGCGTGGAGGGGGGCAAGCAGTCCTCCCTCACCATGTCTCCAAGGAGGTGGTTGCTGAGGCTTTGGAAGAGAATTCGACAGAGCTCAGACCCCCTCAAGGCTACTGTGCTCTAAGCATGTGGCGGTTAATTTCAAGCTTGATGACACATTCTTTCCAGAGCAGTTGCCAAGAAACAAGGTAATCTTGTTATAGAAATATTGCCCAATGCTGTCACTTTGCTGGTTGAAAGGGTTTTAAGTGGTGTCAAATTTTATTATTAGCATTCCTGGTCTCCATGAAGTAATCATATAACAAGACAAGTTATGTCAAAAGACAAAACCGCAGGCCCAGGTTGGCACTGTGTACACAACAGGCATTTCGTTTCCTTTTGATATTGATCCAAAGATGTATTAAACAAAAAATAAAGAAAATAACACCGAGACCACATACTTACGCTGATCAATAGCCCCCCATTGGCAGCATGGCTTTTGCTGATAAATTGATTTCTTGCAAGTCCTGGGCAAGTCCTAGGTAAGTCCTGGGTGTGGCCCCTCAGCTCTACGGTTGCTAGCTATGTGGCCTTGGATGAGGCAAAGGATGGATGCCAAGTGGATTAACACACAGCACAGCAGGCACAGGGTGGGCTCCAGCACTGCCACCTCCCATTCCTTACAGGTGGCCGTGTGAAAGGGCTCCTCACACACTTACATGCTAACAAGCTACTGCATCTGAACAGGTGGAACTCAGGGGGTGTTGAGGCAGAGAAGGGCAGCGAGAGAGGACTGTTCTTTCTACGTGAGTATTCAGTAAAGGAGTGTCATGTCATGCTAGTAATCTAGTGATTTCTTTATTCAGAAGTGAGTGACTCTTTACTTAGTAAGTTCTGCTGATTATATACAGAATAACTATCATGACCAGTGAGAGCACTCATATCCCATGTAGTCAATAAGAATTCTTACTGATACAAAAGTAGTAGTTCTTAAAAAGATGCACCTTTTTTGGCAAGTCTGAGCATAAATTTAATGCACATATACATTGACAAAGACAGAATGCTCCTCAAATAGAATCATAGGATCTTACTGCAAATTTTCCATTATCCCAGGCCAAAAACTTTTCATGGAGATGTTCAAAATTATAATCAAAGTAAATAAGAAAATAGATGCAAATTTAGCTTTACAAACTTTGACAATCAACCAAAAGCATAAGGTACAATCAAGACACATAGTCAGCTACAACCCACCCTAGAAAACACCATTTTGAAAGCAGCACAAATCCTAGTAGCCAGCTCTGGGCAGCCACCCTAAGTAACCTGGTGAAGGTGGGAAGGTGAGGGGAAGAGGCCCAAGTTCTGGGTGTTCAGGGTCACTTCTGCTCTAGTCTCTGCCAGGGGCCCAAGTCACCCCCTGGAGGTGGGGACAGAGTATGAGCAAGTCTTGCTGCTGTGTTTTTTTACTTCCTCTCACCCGTGGAGATAAGCAGAGGGGCAAGTGACCTGTCCCTACCACCCCAGCAGGACTAGGCCTGGGGTCCCCTTCCCCAGGAAAAGGCTGCCTTTCAGCAGGTGGAAACTGTACCTGGGCCACCACCACGCAGTCCCACATCTCCTCTTTGTAGTTACAGTGGGGAGCTCAGACGCCAAGGCAGGAAGAGGGGCAGTGGGCACAGGAAGGCCAGGACAGGGCAATGCCCCCAGGTACTCCTTTGCTTCAGTGCGGGTGTGCCGTGTTTCCTCTAACTAGGGGAACAGTATCCCAGAGACCAAAAGTCAAGCATGAGAAAACTTCTAGGCCACTTCTGGTTGCCACAGGCAGTCTGGGAGGTATACTTCAGATGCTGAAGTGCCAGGGTTTATAGGTCATTTGAATGGTTTATGGGGACATGAGTTGGAGTATTTAAAATCAAAGGTGTTCTAAAAAACCCAGTCAGGATGATGGAAGAACCAGTACATCGTGTGCATGGTTAGTGATCCAAATACAGCTGCCTAAGCCCAATGCCATCAGTTCCCTGGGATGTAAACCTTAGCATACTGAGGGTGGAAAGCCAAGCCTGAAGTCAGACCCTGCCATCCACAGAGGCACCCACCCTTTGCCAACATTGCAATTCATTTCCAGAATCTATTCCAATGAAGGAGACTTGAAAAGCTGAGAAACTACAGAGGAATTTAAGTTTCAAGGTTACACGAATCTGTCAACTCAACTCCCATCACAGGTATAGCCTTTACTCCTGGAGGACAAAGCCAGAGAGGCACCAACCCGGAGGTGAACTTCACCTTTGAGGCTGGGAGATGCCTGGCTACGGGTAGGCCCTTCAGCAGGTTTATAGAAATCTCTCCAACAAGACTGAGAATTCAGCTTCTGACAGATCTAAAAAGAGGGCCAGAGGTCAAATGCGGGACAAGTGGCTGGTGGCCTCTAGTGGTCACTGATGGTCACACAAGACCCTTGACTCACTATGAAGGAAAAAGTGCTTTCAGATTTCTCCCAATGCAGCAGTTGTCATGAGAATATGAAACAAAAAAAATCAGGAAGAAAAAAAATGTTTGGGGCCGGCCCGTGGCTCACTCGGGAGAGTGCGGTGCTGATAACACCAAGGCCCCGGGTTCGGATCCCACATAGGGATGGCCGGTTCGCTCACTGGCTGAGCGTGGTGCTGACAACACCAAGTCAAGGGTTAAGATCCCCTTACCGGTCATCTTTAAAAAAAAAAAAAAGAAAAAAAGAAAAAAAATGTTTGTAATTACGTCTTTACTATTTTATCAAAGAAAACCCTGGAATACTAAATAGTTGTCCTGAAACAAAAATAGTTTAGGCATTTTCTTTCAAAGATGTATTTATTAAACTCTAAAGCCTCAAATAACCGTTATTTAAAAAATTCAAACTAGAAGAAACCTAGGAAAACTAGAAATCTTAACATCTTTTATAGAGGGTGGTAGGTGTCCTTTTTATTATTATTATTCTTTTGCCTAAAAGAACGGTGAGCTAACATTTTTGGAAGCTTCATCAACTGGTGAATTTCATCGTGGTCTCCACTTTATGTCTTTTACCCCGTGAAAATGTCTTTTCAGAGCAGTGTTATCCGCCCACGGAGAGTTTAAACAGGAGTCGTCATCATTTTCTTCCAATTTCTGGAAATAAATATGTTTTGCTCAGGAAGGCATTTCAGGAAAGTGTTTTGCACATAAAGAGACTGAAGAAAAAGAATCCATGACCAACCTCCCCTCTCCCTGCCTTCCCAGAAGCAGGACACTTTCAGAGTCTGATGCTGGAGGACACCTGGCAGGGCCCCAACAGCCCTGGACAGGTGGAAGCTCTAGAAAGCCCCTACCCCAGCATCCTGCAGAACTCACCGCCCCCACCCATTCCAGTGCCTTTGCAGAAGGCGCGGGGGGTGTCAGCTTGGTTTAACACCCTGTACCTTGAGCTCCTCTTGTCTTCTGTGATAATACAGCATTAGCTGCTTCTGCTCCTCACTGCTAATGATAGGTTCTCGGGCTGGAGCTCCCTGTCCCCTCTGAAAAGATTAGAGCAAGAGCAAATTGTGGAATAAGGCATTCTCACAGTGACAACCTAGGGAGTTACAGCGAATGTTATACAACTGCCTTTGCCAACTGCTAAAGACAAAAAGGTCATCCGTGTCTGATCACCCAAAGGGAACATCAAGGGAAGTCTTGGTCTTCAGCAGCTCTGGACTCCTGTGGTAGATGGAGACCAGAAGCTGCATGATGCCACCTCTGTCATGACCATTCCCAAGGGTGCCAGTGCAAGTCCAGCGGGGAAGGGAGGATTCTCAGAGCCACAGGGTCTGGATGTAGATAATGGTGCAGAACCCTGTTTCCCAAAAATTATAGAGTAATGATTTAGGAGCATACATAAAACCAAAGTAGGCTTGCAGGCAGACAGCTCTGCATGTTGTCCTAAAGTGTCTCTAACCCTTTCTCCTCATTTAGAGCATCAGCAGTTTGAAAAAACTTGAAATCAGTGCTCTGGGCTCTGTTTTTCATTTCAAGAAACATATTTACTTGTAGCCCTATTTTTAGGTTGAAATTAACATGGCATTACTTTTCCCCCACAAATTAAAACAAACTTTACATACTGCTAATCAATCCATATTTTCTTCTAGTTTTTGTTTGATGTACATAAAAACGATACTTTTAGTTTAAGCCTGAGCCAACAGGATTAAAGTATTTGCACAAGTAGCTAAAATCTTTCAGATTTATTGTAAATTTGCAACAGTTTGAGGGTAAATAACAAAAAAACACTGATATGTTAAAGCAAAAGTACTTACTTGCTGAATCTTGACAATAATTTTAGTTTTCTCATTTTTCCCCACATAGTCTGAAAGCTTCTTTGTTCTTCTCAACTCCTTGGCTGCCCACCACAGTTGTGCCTCTGATTCTTTAATGATGCTGAGTCCTGCCTGGGGCCAATGGTAAGAACCAGCTTTCAGAAGCCTATCAAGACCTGCCATAGATGTGGCCCTTCCCCAGGAGCCAGGGTCTGACTAAGGCCCCTCCCAGCAGAGGACAGGCTCCCAGCACCCTGTGCTCCCTCTGCGCCCCATGGGAGGTCCCACCTCCCCCACCTCACTTAAAGTCCTTGCTGATGTTAGTATCATCCGTGTTGTTTCAACTCATGCCTGACTCAGTTTTCTTGCTCTGGAAAATGGGGAGTATCCTACTTCATTTGCACCCTCATCCATAATGTAAGGTCCCCTCATAGGCAGATGTGCAGGCTACCACCAGGGAAGAACACTAGAATCCTTGTGCGTTTTTATTTATTTATTTATTTTTAAAAGATGACCGGTAAGGGGATCTTAACCCTTGACTTGGTGTTGTCAGCACCATGCCACGCTCTCCCAAGTGAGCCATGGGCCGGCCCCCTCGTGTGTTTTTAAAGAGTCATGGAGGGGCTATTTGTTTGCCTCTGCATCTACCACCTATTTAAGGTGGCTTAGAGAAATATACACTGTCTGAAAGGATAAGGAATACATGAGAAAAGCTAAGCAAAATGTAATACAAGAGTGAGAAAATACCATGAAGCACAGGGTAAGGCTGCCTCTCTATACGTGGGCCAAACCCATCAAGTATGAGCACCACACTCTCGGGGTCCTCTGGAATTCAGAACCCTGCTTGGAAGCATGGTGCAGCGAAGACGGAAAGCAGTGCATGAAGCAAAAAAACAACATCTATGAGAGAAGAGTCAAATCTGAAGGACTTCTGCCCTCTGTGGGGACATGAACTCATTTTGAGAGTGCCTAAGAACCATCTACCTGAGTTCCTGACAAGTCCTCTTTATTTTCAAATTCCATCCGGATGGGGTCGTATGGTGGTAACCCCATGGGATAAACAATCATCACTGCACCTCGAAGCTGGTCCAAGGCATCTTTCACCATCTCCATCGTAACACAGACACTGGCTTCCACTTGTTTCTGAAAGCACACAGGCATTATGATCTACAACGTGGCTAATTAATTCAATAAATATCGATCAAGTTTTTGCACAAGACCCTTGCCAGACACTGCCAGAGTAACAAAAAGGAATCGAACAATTCTTGCTCCCAATGTGACCACCATCTAATTCAGGGGCTAAGCCATGTATGCCACGGCCTATACTATAAAACAGACTACGAGTAGCCCTGAGAGAGTGCAGTGAAGTGCACAGAGAGCTCAAAGGGGAAAGAACCCAAATCAAGCGGCACAGATGGGAGAGAGGAGCAGGAATACTGCAGAAAGGGAAGGCAGCTCAGGTGGGCCTTAAAACATGAGCAGATTGAAAGGTGGAGATGGAAGCAGGGTGCTTCAGGACAAGCAGAGCAAAGAAAAGCAGGTGACAGCCCCCTTGGCTTGGGACAGGAAGGAGAGGGGTGGGCTGGAGTTCTTTTTTGAGTGGCCATGAAGGCCAGGCTGAGGAGTTTGTTTGCATTTACTCTGCTGGGAGATGGGCAGCTACGGACTTCTCTAGGAAGGAGTGATAATGGTGGGAGATTAATCTCGCAGTGGGTGTAGAATGACCCTAGTTGGAGGGAGACCAGTTAGTAGGCTCTGAAGAGTGCAGAGGAGAGGTGTGGTGCGATGAAGAATGTATCTGGTCTTTGTCCCAGTTACTAGCAAAGAGCTTCAAAAACCCTCAGAATTTCCTGAATGATAAGATTGCCTTTTGTTATTTATTATGAGCCCCATTTTACCATACCTGGGTTTGTGTCAACAAGGTAACCTATGTTCAGCCTTTAGATAGTTTCAATGAAGGGGTTGGCCATGCCAGAAAGACCAAGCCCTTGGTGACTTTGCCCTTCAACTTGTGGTATCTGATGCTAACTTCAGCTAGTTAGTGTAACAGTTGAATTGAATTACAGGGCACCCAGTTGGTGTCAGAATGCAAAAGGCTATAGAGGAAACTTTAAATAAAGTGGTAGCTGTGGAAATGAAAGAAGGAGGCATATTTAAGAGGCATCATGAGAGCAGATAGTACAGGACTGAACTTAAAGCATGAGTGACGAAGATAGAAGTGCTACAGATGACGCTGAGGATCACAGCCTGTGTAAGAGAGACACTGGTTGTTCTGTTAATAGAAACAGAAAACCTTGTAGGATGTGCTTATTCTTAGGTACATACTACAGAAGGAGGGGAGTGAGGAAACAATTTCAGTTGCAGAAAACGTGACTTTGAAGTGTGTCTGTACATGCAGATAGAACCATCTTGGAACTAGCCAGAAACTCAGTTAAGGAAGATGTCGGGGTAGAGGACAGAAGTTTGAGAGTTATCTGCAGAGGGGTAGAATTCGCATTTGGCAGAGTAGATAAAATGCCAGAGAAGAAGAGGGCCAAGGATAAAGTACTTGATAAACACACGGGGGAAGTGACACAGATGGGTATTGCCACAGAAGAAAGTGGTAGGGCAAAGGGTGCCGGCACAATGCCCGGGCCGCAGTTTTCTTACCATGCTCTCAGATGTGCGATCTGCTCAGATGTTAGTAATTATTATTATTACTTTTTAAAACGGCTCTGCGGTCAAATGCATTTTGCAAACATTGGATTGAACCAAGACCTTTCCTGTAAGACTTCACAGAGCCTTTACTATATTAACAGACATGGAGGGGCAGCCTTTCCTGAAGGTCTTGAAAGATGAGTTAAGAGCTCAATGAGTTTGGGAAATGTTGGTTTAGAAGTAACAGTTTTGGGCAGCCAACTAGCTCAGTGAGTTAGAGCAGAGCCTTGGACCATCAAGGTCACAGGTTCGGATCCCCATACCGGCCAGCCACCAAAAACAAAGAAATTACAATTTTGCTGAGTGAATCGGGGAGAACAGAAGAAAAAGCAGTTATCAAGTGAGAAGACCTGGAGATGAGGGCAGTAGCAACCAATATCACCAACATGTAAATAAAGGCAACAGACAAAATGACACTTCTTTAAATATCCCTAAGTTCTTTTCCTCCAATATGCACATTATCTACCTATCAGTGGTATAGTTTATGCTTCTCCTTAAGACAATTATAGAAAATTTATATATAACACATTATGTCAATCAAGTATCTGTAGAGCTACTCTATGGCTACAATATTCAAATTTCCCCTATGTATCTTTCTTAAGTTCTTCAAAAAGGTAAAAGAAACAAAATTAATATGCATCAATTCACATTTGTATTATATATAAATCTCTATTTACACCAGCCAACAAAAATTTTTGTCTGCCATATAGGAACTGGGAGGATTCAGGGTAACTGTCACAATAACAAAAAGGAAAAGCAAGGGCCCACCCTAACTAAACATGCTTCTTTCCTTTGCCTCTGTAAGGCTTTAAAAGAAAAGAGAAGAAATGAAAAGGTTGCTCGACAGATAACTCTGGAATCAAAAGACAAACTTAAGAGCATCATTTTAAAAAGCTAACCTTGGATATTATTGCTTTGGCTTCTTCTATAGTCTTCTTTAAAACTTGCTTCATTTTTTCATTTGGTGCTATAAAAATAAAAAAGAAGAGAGGGAGAGAATCAGCCATCAAATATACAGCCTCTCTAAAACTCTTCTTCAATATCCCAGCCCCTTCTGTCTGAGTCAGGGAGTACATGAAGTGAGAGAATTGCAAGTGTGGAATTTCGGTGAGAGATGCCAAGAGCCTTGGCAATGGGAAATCAGGTGAAGATCTCTTCGCTATAGCAGAAACCCGGAGTGTGCTTTCTGCATAGTGGCAAAAGCTACAAAGAACAGGAATACATGTCATTGGGTAGATGGGGTTGGCACACTTTTTCTGCAAAGGGCCAGATAGTAAATATTTTAGGCTTTGCAGGCTACACGGTCGTGGGTGCAGCTACTCAGTTCCGCCATGGCAACACAAAAGCAGCCACAGACAATACTTAAACAAACAGAGTGGCTGCATGCCAACAAAACTTTATTTACAAAAATAGGCAGCTGTCTGAATTTGGCCCCTAATTTGCTGACCCCTAAACAAGAAAAAAAAATTATAACTTGAAAGTTTAGAAGCAATAACAATGGAGATGGAATGTCCAAATTTAGGGAAGATCGGGCAAGTTCAAACCGTATATTAATAAATAACAGTATTAATCAGACACTGAAAATGCTATAAATAAAAAACTTTATTAGAATAGAAATGGTTAATATAAGACAATATTGGTTTAAAAATGAATAATAAACTGTTAACTGGTTCTTAAAAGATATTTTTTTTTTCAGTAATGTAATTCCTTCTGAAAAGCAAAGAATCTCTCCAGATTGAGAATGAGTTTAGGTACGAAAAGATGTAAAAGATAATCAATCATTTTCCAGGTTAAAATTCAAAGGAAATAATATTAGGAATTCCTATTATTCCCAATATTAAAACATATATATGTGTATATATATTTTTGAGCTTGTAAAGCCCTTACAGGGATACCATTTTGTATTTCTTCTGCTTCTACACAGTGTTTTTAGGAACATAGTAGATAAGTAGGTATTTCTTAAATGATCAATTATAGTTTTTTAAATGGAGCTTTTTATGTAGGTTAAAAGGGAATAAGCTAGCAAAAAAGATTATTGTCCTTTTTTCCTTTCAATTTCACTTGATCAAACATCTACTGAAGGAAGAATTTCTTGAGCGTTCCATCATGTACTAAAGTGTTTTGCCCCAGAGAGAAGCATGTCCTTGACTCAAATAGAGACTCCTGTGCTGACAACCACATGTTTCTTTCAGTCTCTAAAGAAACCCCAACATCTGCAAACCATAACAAAACACAACCTTCTATACATTTCCAATGAATGTCTGCCAAAAACTACTAGGTTGAACCATACGAAATTGCCAATACTCCACCATTTTTGACCTACAGAAATCGTCATTTCATATGGTTCATCTAATATGCTTAAAAGCTAGCTGCAACTTAAACCAAGAATCCACAATCTTCCTTTACCCACCTAGGTCACTGTAGATTAGTTTTACCACAAGGAACTGTATAGTGCAGTATTTCATAAGTTTGTATAGAAACGTTGAGGTCAATTTTTTAATTGAAGGAATCACTTTCATACTTATTGGTATATTCAGGCATGCACATAGAAGAGAAATGCTCCATTACCTTGCCCATTCCTTCGTCCAATATCATCCTTTTTAAAAACTGAACCCCCACTGGGTACACATTTTCCACCCCATTCATCCTTTAATTTCAGTTCTTCAATCTGGTCATCAGTCAGTCCTTGCATATTAGGCGGGAGAAATACGCCGTGTTCTGCTAATTCTTCCATTTCTTAAAAATAATGGAGAATTAAAAAACATGTATGACAATCACCACCATAACACCTTATATCCCACTGGAATGTAAGCTCCCAAGAGGCAGGGGTCTTGCCCATCTGGCTCACTGTTTTATTTAACAAACATTTATATACCACTCACTATGTGCCGAGACCTGTCCTTGACCCTTGACAAATAGTCCTTGATGACAGAAGCACAGAGAGCTTAGGAACTTGCCCCTGATCTCAGGCAGTCTGGTTCAGATTCTGTGCTCTAATCTCTGTGCTATGTTGTGCTTCCTGGAACTCAGGAGGTAGAAAGTTAATTTTCATTTAAAGCTTGAATACATATTCATATGGGGCTTTACAGTTTCCTAAGTGTGTTTACATAGATTATCTCATTTACTTAATTAATTTTGGCACCTGGACCTTGGTGTTATCAGCATCACACTGTAACCAACTGAGCTAACTGGCTAGCCTTTTTTGTTTAATTTAACCTCATGAGATAGACAAGACAGTTATTAACATCCTCATCTTCCTTGATTTACAGCTGTACCATCTGACGCTTGCTCAGATGACACAGCTAATACCTTATATAAAACTTAGATACTTCATAAATAATTTATATAAGTCAGTGGAGAGAATTTAAGGCAGCTCGAACCCCTTGAAAGTAGGAGAGAGAGGAAAAGGGCCTTGGTTTTCTAGTATCATGTTCACTATTCAGATGAGATTGGGCGCGTTCTGGGTGGTTGGCCGTAGACCATGTTCACTGTTCAAATGCACAGCTTCATATTTTTCCTAATCCATATATATGCATCCCCAAACCACATTCTAACATTACAAAATTGCTTTCCTTCCTTTATCCCTCCCCTTCTCTCCTTCCTCCCTCCCTTCCTTCTTGTGAAGGAGGCACATGGATCTAGGTGTTCCCATAACATTGTGTGAAGACACCATGTGACCTGCAATAATACAATACTATGAAACTATGGTGTAAATGAATGGCATGCTCATTGTCTCTCTCCCTCACCAGACTCTAAGCAACTGGGGTACAAGGGGCTGCCTTACTCATCCTTGTCTTCCTAAGGCGGTGCACTGGTGCCTGCCTGAGTGACAGTTAAGACGGGTGACTGTAGAATAAATTGATGGACTGATTCCAAGTTCACTAACATGACTCTTAAATTCAGCACATTTTCAACTTATGTCATAGAAAGAGTTGAGTTTGTTTTCTCCTTAAATGCTTTAATTTTAAAATAACATTTAATATTGAGCTTGTTTTGGAAGGAGTAAGTTTAATTAAGAAACTATACATATATTCCATGAAGACACCATGACCTTTAAGAAGTTCTCCCCAGTGCACAAATCACGTATTTAATTTATGTAATTTAATAAATCACATAAGTAAATAAGTTTACTTACTATACATAGTTATGTAAATATTAAATATATAGAAAAACAATAACATCCTAGACCACACCTGGAGTATCTTCACTTCAACTTCACGTGCTTGTTTAAATTTAAATTAATTGAACTGAAATAAAATTTAAAAATTCAGTTCCTCGGTCCCACTAGCCACATTTCAAATGCTCAATGGCCACATGAGGACAGCACAAATCGGGACGATTTCACGTTGCGTAAAGTCCTACTGGACAGCGGTGCTCTTGAGGGTATTCGGCGGGTGACCGCACCGGTGAGACAGGGAAAAGAACACTGAGGCTTTCTCTTTATCTTCTCACCTTTGAAAGGCTGTCCCAAAGCGAGGGGCTCACCACCAGGAACTGCTTTACCTCAGGAGCCTCAAATAGGAAATTCACCTTTGAAAGCCCACACAGTTATCACCCCACCCCTGACGCTTGTTTAACTGCACCGCGTCTGCTCTGCAGCGAGCCTTTGGCTCCCTCCGAGGGCCTCCTTCCTCTCCACCCACTCCCTCTGCACTTACGGCACCCCAAATCCTGGCTCCAAGACACCTGGTACACTTGGCCTCTTCCCGTGCCCACCTCCGAGCCGGGGGTGCCAGACTTGCCCTACGCTCTCCGGTTTTTATCCATCTCCGATGTCCCATTTCAACTCCGCTTGCTGCAAATCTTTGCACATCTCCACAAGCTTGATCCCTCGCCCCCGCTGCCCGAGAAAGCCTCGCAGGTCCTGCTATCTCCCTCCGTCCCTGCCTCGGGCTGCGTGGTGCGGGACCACAGACTCGCCGTGCCCGCCGGGCCGCACCTGAGCAGAGGCGCTGCACCTTGAGCCGCCCGTTGTAGACCCGGGTCACCTGCACCGTAAGCTCCTCCAGCTCGGTGCTCCCCGGCGCCTGCAGCAGAAACTGGCTCTCGTCGCCCCGCTTCACGTGCAGCAGAACCATGGCGGCCCCGGAGGCCCCTCCGAGGCGTTGGGGAGGCTATGAAGGCCCGAGATGCGCGGCCCACGGGCCCGGCCGGCCGACTTCAGCCGGAGCGGCGAACGGCTACAACGCACTAACCGCTGCTTGGAGACCGAAATCCGAGGCTCGGGCGCCCGCGCAGCGGAAGGGAAACGGCACTCGCTCCCGGAAGTGGCTGTCGCCAGGAGCAACAATTAAACATAGAGCCGGGCCGCCGCTCTAGATCAGCGCCTGAGGGTGGGGGAGCTGGAGTGCGCGGAGACCCCGCAGTCCACTCCCGTTAAGTAGCTGCTGCCGGGTCCACAGTCCCCAGTCTGGGACGGCCGCTGATCCAGGCCGCACCGGCAGAGAGCATTCGATGAGCCCCGCCCCCGGAAGTGGCTGTTGTCCAGACAACTCTCAAACACAGAGCAAGCCGCAGGTCAGAAGCGCGGAGCGCCCAATCGACTCGAGGGAGGCACGAGATTCCACCCCGGGGGGGTGGGTGGGCTGAAGGGAAGGGCTGCTGTGTTGGGAGTGGGTGGGGTGGTGGACACCACAGGCCCCAAGTTCCACAGCTGCCTCTCGACAGCCGCTCCTAATCCCAGCGTCCTTTTCGACGCCCGCAATCTCCACTTCCTGAACCCCCCTTCTCTGCTTCCGGTCTGGAGAAGTTTGCAGGAGGCCAACTCTGGGGTCGCTGTTTCACAACGTGCGCGCTGGTCTGGTTTTCAGGACTGAGGACCAGGCCGCTTGCGCGCCCTTCTTTGTGCAGGCTGATTCGGATTTGCATACCTATGGTAGCTCAGGCGGCTGCTGCCAGCGCGATTCTTTTCAGAGTATCCGTTCAGCCATCGTCCGGCACATACTTACCGAAAGGCAATCGGGGTCAGGCGCTGTTTATTCCAGGCACCCCGTGACACAGCGGCGAGTCCAAAGTCACTGCTCTCATGGAGCTTATGCTTTAGTGTGACAAAGAGAAAACAAAAGTAAATGGACAAGGTCAATACAAAGATAAGTATAAAGAAAACTAAACAGGGTAATTGGCTATTTAGGTTGGATGGTCAGGGAACGACTTAAGGGGTGGGTAACATTTGTATTGAGTTCTTGGTAACAAAGCGAAGTAGTGCAAAGCCTCTACCCGTGGTTATGTCTTTGTTCTTCCAAGGGGCCAGTGCTGTCGAATATATACTGATTTGAATATTACAAGCACCCACATCTTCGTGTTCCTGAAACTTTGGAACTTTGGTCTCCCCATAGGAACTGCATCCAGGAGAGTGGGGCGGAGTGTGGTAGGGAAAGTGTGTAACTTTAGGTGCGGAAATTGCCAAAGCCAATCCAGGGCTTAAAAAAATGAAGACTGATGATTGATATTGGATAGAAGGGTGATGGAGCCCAGGGAGAGGGGAGAACTGTGTCTCTAGTATCTTTAGTAGTGCTGAGGCAGGAATCACCCAGACTCTGGAACAGGCAGTATTGGTATGATTAGCAAACGTCTATCTCCCCAGAGAGAGAAAAGGGCTTCTATGTTCTTTTTTCTCCTGACTACTGACATAAGGTCATCCCCATTTCTTCTGAATACAATTCCGTACTCATCAAGCCAACTTCTTTTAAAATTTGGTTTACAGTATAACCTTCCAGGTAGAGAGAACCACTTGTCCACAAACTCATGTATTACAGTCTCTGGATATTATTTTTAATATTAATAAGTATAGAAAATTGTTGAATAAACCATGTACTGACTAGTTTTTTTAAAATACGTAATTTATCATCTGGTGGAAAATCACAGCTCAAGCCCTTGCACTCTCTTTAACCTTTCTCAGCACTGATATTTGTAGTTCTCGTAACTATATTGTTACTGCATTCCTCTCAGTGTTTCTTAAGGTCCTTTTCTTACAGGTCACACAAATCTGTGTTTAGCTTTTTTTCAGCGTGGTTTAAGCAATCATAAATCTTAAGCCAAAGCCTGTTGTCTTGCCACCACCCAAGTGGGTTTTGAATTCAAAGACAAAGATGACTTTCGGTGTGGTCTCATGCCTTTTGGCTAGTTTTCTCTGAGTATTTTAGGTACCGTTGCCTTTCTAGGATGAAGTGCATCTCAAGAGCTCTTGTATCGTTCAAGCAATCCATCAGTGATAAACTTATGGTCTGAATAATTTATGGGTCATTCATGATGACTGTGGATATCAGGCAGCCAGGGAGGAAGAGTAAATTTTACTCAATATTGACTTTTTTTTAAGTCCTAACACGCTATAGATACAGTTAAAATTTCCACATATTCCTCTCTGATCCCATTTCCCTTCTTCCCGTTCGCCAGAAGCAAACTGTTGTCCTGAATTGTGTTTATAATTCCCATTGCACATTTCAAACCATTAACACATGTATGTATCCCTAAAGAATAAATTGTTTTGCATATTTTAAGTTTACATAAATGGTGTCTTACTGTTATTTTGTAACTTGCCTTATGGCTCCACAATGATATTTATTCACTGATAGGTTGTTTTCATTCACTTATTTTCACTGCTTTATACTATTCTACTATATGACTATGCCACTCCATTCCCCTGTTGACATTTAGTGTATTTCTAGTTTTCACCATTACAAACAAGGCATCTCATACCCCACATACATTATTCCTCTAGAAGTCAAATTTTTTGTTGATAGGCATATGAACTTGACCTTTGCTCTCTAGAGTTGATGTGCCAATTTACCTTCTTACCAACAGTGTATAAGTTCCCATTTCTCCATGTTTGCTAATCTTTTAAACGTCAGACTTGTTTTTCTAACATTAATAAATTGGTGTTTTGATTTATACAATGGTTTTTTGTGAGTTTGGTTATCATATGTCAATCACCCTTGCTGTAGTTTCTGGACCTGCAGCGCTGATCATGTGAAAAGGATGAAAAGTAAGCTACATAAGTGGAGAAATATTTGCAAACCACATATCTAACAAAGGATGAGTAGTACCTATAGTATATAAAGAACGCTTAACACTCAACATTATAAAAACAATTGACTTAGAAAAGTCAAGGGGCTGGCCCATGGCTCACTTGGGAGGGTGTGGTGCTGATAACACCAAGGCCACAGGTTCGGATCCCTATATAGGGACGGCCAGTTAACTCACATGGGAGAGCGTGGTGCTGACAACACCAAGCCAAGGATTAAGATCCCCTTACTGGTCATCTTAAAAAAAAAAAAAAAAGAAATAGCCAAAACAAAAAAACAAACCCCAAACCCAGACATTTCACTGTGTAAGATATAAGATGGCAAATCAGCACTTGAAAAGATGTTCAACATCATTAGCTATTAGGGAAATGCAAATTAAAACCATAAGGAAATATCCACTGTATCATTCATTTCATTCAATGAATGGCTAAATTAAAAAATGGTGGCAACAGCAAATGAGGGCAAGAATACAAAGAAACTGGATCATTCATACATCTCTGATGGGAAGGTAAAATGGTAGGCACTCTGGACAACAGTTTGGCAGTTTTTAAAAAACTGAAGCATGCCATTACCACATGACCACCACATGACCAAGCAATTGCACTCCTGGGCATTATCCCAGAGAAATGAAAACTTATGTTCACAGCAGCTTTATTTGTAGTAGCCTATAACTGGAAACAACTCAGGTATCCTTCAATGGGTGTACAGTTAAATAAACTGTAGCATATCTATACGATGGAATAATATTCAGAAATAAAAAGGAACAAGCTATTGATACATACAACCTAGATGAATCTCCAGAGAATTATGCTGAGTGAAAACAGCCAATCCCAAAAGGTTACATACCATATGATCTCATTTACATAACATTCTTGAAGTGACAAAATTATAGGAATGGCAAACAGTTTAGTGTTTGCCAGAGGTTAAGGATAGGGGAAAGGGGGATGGGATGGGAGGTGAGTGGGCAGAGGGCAACATGAGCGATCCTGTGGTGATGGAAATGTTCCATATCAATGTTAATGTCCTGGTTGTGCTATCTTACTACAGTTTTGCAAGATGTTACCCCTGGGGTAAACTGGGTAAAGCGTACTTAGGATTTTTCTGTATTATTGCTTATGACTGCACATAAATCTAAAATTATATTTAATAAGTTTTTTAAAAAGTCTATTCTGTATCTGTAATTTCTTAAAAGGTTAATGAACATAATTCGACTATTTAAGAATCAAGGTTATTATTCTGAACATCAATCATATATGACTAAAAAAATGCAATACTCATAGAAACTGGGTTTTTTTGGTTTTGATTTTAAGCTAGTCTCCTTTTTTTGTCTGGCTGTTCATGTCCTAATTCCCCTCTGCCCCCAGTTGTTTCTTCTGCTAAGGGTCAGAAAATCATCATTCATGCTTTATGTGTTATTTTCAAGCCAGCAAGATTTTGAATGAGGGCCTCTCTTATGGAATAAGTGCATGGGCTTCTTAATGATTAGTAATCTCAGAAAATCTTTCTTCTTATGTTTAGAGTAAGCATTATATGGAGAAATAAAATAAATGAAAATAAGGTCTTGCATTAAAATACTTGATTTGGCAATAAGAATATTTTCCACAAATGTCATTAACTTGTATATGTAAAGTACAAGAGAAATAGCTGAGAAAAATTCTTCCCTTTTGAACAAAGAAGTCAGCATGGTAAAGACGGGTATATTTATTTCTTGTACCAGCACATTTCACAGGATATGTACAGAGTGTCTGTATACCACTGACTTTAAAACTGTACTTCTATAAAGTATATAGTTATAAATACTGTATGCCACATAAGCAATAAAATTCTTCCATATAAACAGCAATCTACTATAGAGAATAAAGAATTCACAAAGAGATCCTTAGTGTCTTGTGCTCTGCTTTTAACAGAACTGGTATATATTTAATAATACACAGAACAATGGCTAGTTATCTGCAGCATACCTTTAGCTTTCGTAACTTTGTGCATTTTCAGCAACTTGCCAAATATAGTTTTCGTGATAAAGGCTGAGCTGCTGCTATGTATATTTTAGACAGTAGTTTATACTCAATAGTTCTTGCTCACAGAACTGCAATTTGCACTAGTGAAGTTTACCGTACAATGAATTATTTTGTTAATGGAGAGCAAATACTATATACACTAATCATATAGATGTTAAAGCCACAGTTTCAACAAGTTAATTCACATTTTGAAGCACACTGCTTATAGTAATACTGCCGTTTAAAAGATACTACTGCTGAAATGATTAGAACCTCTGAAAAGCACAATATAAAACCCACAAGAGTTATTCTAACAGCAAATCCTGGCTGTTAGCAGAGAGGATTACTTCTGTAAATATAGTATTTTGATAACATTTGAGCATTTAGAAAAGTGCTTTTTTGCTAATAGATTTACTTTATGTTGTAAGTGCAATGCAGTTTGCTGTGCTTTTACATTTTACATACTATTAGCTATGAACTCTATTTTCTGATATTCCTCCAATGCACATCTTTAAAGGTTATATGTGGACATAAGAATTTAGGTGGACATATATGACTCTTTATATAAAAGGAACATTAATTTAAGTCTTAAAGGGTAAAGATGATTTTAACTTAAACTGATAACAAAACTATCGCTCAAGGAGTTTTCTGATTGGTTTACCTAATGATATCAAAATACTACATTCTGTAAAAATTCTGTGTACTTCATAAAATTAATAAAAGCAGGAACAGTTGCTTATTGGCAGTGCAGGAGACAAAATCCACACCTAATTTGAGGTATAGCCTCTAAAAACTTAAAGCAGCATCAAAGATGTGTTCTATAGCCTCTTAAGGGGGAAGAGAACATACACTGGGTATATCCCTAATTCAAAGCACTCTGAGGACAGCTGCTTTCCCTGCTAAAAGCAAACATCCAGAGCAAAAGCAGCAAATAGAAAAGTGTGGGAGGGAAATGGGCAACATATACCTTATTGTATATAGAGAAGAGTATACATTTGGCTCTATTATTTCTCATTGAACTCGGAGATATGTACCTTCCATTTGAGGTCTATAGAGTGTCTTTCCACATGACAACGACCACAAAATATGCTGCTTCCAGCTGCAAGAACCTCCTCCCAGAGAAAAGCATATGGAGATGCTAGAGTGGAAAGTAACAAGGTTGTATATATTTGAAGGGGTTGGGTATAGAAGAGTAGAATATTCTGGTTTATATAGTGAGATTATTCTAGTTTGGGGGAAAAAATTAATAAAATGTCCAAATCACATCTGTAGCCATCTTTTTGATAATGAGATACTGAAAAATAGACTTTGTTGGAACTTTCAGGTAAAATTTGGTCTGAGTCATATCCTAGAATTTAAATTCTGAGTTTTATAAAATGTGTAAATGTATACATATGCATATATATGTGTGTGTGTGTGTATGTATACACACACACATAAACCTTTTTTAAAGCAATGCCTTTCAAAACTCGGTTTCTCTATAACTTTGGCAGCTCTTTGGTAAATACTCATAAATACCAATTGTTAACAAGTATGAAAGGGCTGGCAGTAATGTCAGCTAAAAGTTGTGTGGGCTTTTTGAGATTCTTCAGAGAAGACTGACGAAGAATTGCTGAATGAGGACTATTTTCTAAAGTAATTTTAAGCACTTTTTATGGCTAATACTGTCTCCTATTAATCCAAAGAGAAACACACCAAAACAGAGAAGGATTTTTTTCCAGTTAACAGAGAAGGATTTTTCCTTATTTCCAATATGCACATATTCCAACTTTGTACACATCAAACAGTGGTATTTTATGAAGATATCAGTGCTTGTAACAATTGCTTATTGCACATAATGAATAACTAATGCCCAATTCTTTTGGCTGACCATGCCAAAACTAAAAAAAATGTTTTCTATCGTATAACATTATCTTTCTGTAAAGTCTAGTGTGGGCGATGTCTTAGATGCCGAGGCTGTGGAAGGATCTACTGGAGGGCTGGTGCCAGTTGAGAGCAGAGGGACAGGAGGTGGAGGGGGTCTTCTTGATGGCAACACACAGAAAGAAACATTTGTACCTTTTTTCCAGTCATCTTCAAATGTCACGTCAGAGCCAGAAAACAAACTTGACTGATTAGCCAGTAAGTTTGGACAAGCTGACTTTGACTTCTCTTTCACATAAAAGTCCTCTTCTTCCTCAAAGGTTACCCAACCTTTTGGGTTGCTAATTTTTACTGTAGACTGGCCCTGCAGATCAAAACTGTCCTTAAGGCCATCGAATGAAGATGAAGGCTTGCTTTTATTATGACCAAGAGGCTTCAGAGAAGGGAAAGGACTGTCAGTAACAGGCTCTGCTTGGGAGAACCATGAAGTTGCCTCTGATTCTGGAGACTCGGCTCGAAATGGGTTTCCAGGAACAGCAGTCCTATCAGTGAAAGGTTTTGTGCTGGTCAAGCCAATAAATGGGTTTGGAGAACTTCGCATATTTTCCTGGGATTTACTCCGGGCTGGAATTGGAGGCATTGTTGGCATGCAACTTATAGAATTCAAAGTATTAACATGACTTTGTGTTGCAGAAGGCAACTGAATCAACCTCTTTGGGTCTGGGGTTAGAACAGGTGACATTTGAACAGATAGCTGAGCCTTTGATACAGCAAGCAGATTAAGTGACAGATCTTCAAATGGGTCACTCTTTAATGGTGATTCTTGATCGACACCAGAGACTCCATTTGCTTTTACCTGGAGAAGAAAGAGAACACTGAATAATAAGTTTATATTTACTCTTACTAGCCCCTATTCTTCCTGTCTCAATTATTCTTCCTTTTTCCGGGGAAGTACACAAATTGAGAAACTAAAAAGCAGCTTTGTGTAGTTTGTTACTCTGGTGGTTTAAGTAAGATGAAACAGCTAAAATCATATTTTTTTTAAAAGCTCCTTACTAAGTAAATCCTTTTATTAAATCCATTTTTTAAATCCCAAAGACATTATATAGAACTTACTTCATTCATGCAAGTTTTGAGATGGTAAGGAGAACTGCACAGAATTAACAAATTTGTTCATGCCTCATTCTGTCAAATTTTAACATGAGCTTAAGAAACCCATATTCAGAATTTATACTAAATCTATATAAACTTCCAACACCAATGTATGATGATGATGTGGTTTCACTGTTTTTTAAAATATATTTTCATTTAAAATTGATGTTACTATGGAAATTCAATTTTACAGATAAAAATTAATTTTATTAGGATATTTGTATTCATAAGCTGAAGACTGTTAAAGACTGCATCTTTCCTTTTCTACTTCAAAAAATAGATTTTCAAAGAGTTCTTCACCCTTTAATGTAAGTTATCTTTTGTACAATAAACTCTTTGAATAATGTGACAACTTTCCTTAACTGATCTTCCTCATTTTGAAATGTTCCAAAATAGATAAACTATTATTAACCAAATGCAAGAACTGTTTAAAACCAGGGGAAAAAAAATCCAATTTTCTATTTGGTATATTAATTCTAAAACCAAAATGAAGCTGTGCTCAGAGTGGTGCACGGTCCTTTCTATGTGACAGAGTTGTCCATGAACTGTTATTAGGAGGACTGTTTGGAATTACTTTACAGCCATAAAAATTTTCCACTCTTTCCCTGAATCCCTTTGTGCCTAGTTCACAAAGAAGCTGATTGGAATGGGGCACAGCCATGGGACTGAGCAAAGCCAACTGTTCTGATGGGAAAAAGAACTATGATCCTGGCCTCATGAACAAATTAGCTCCGTAGGAATTTCATTATTAATTTAAAAAAAAAAAAAAACCACACAACTCTAAAATTCTTTTTTTTTTTTTTTTTTTTTTTTTTTTGC
>NW_007729255.1:166729-218483 GCF_000696425.1 Galeopterus variegatus | reverse complement strand
CTAAAATTTTTTTTTTTTTTTTTTTTTTTTTTTGTCAGCTGGCTGGTACAGGATCCAAACCCTTGACCTTGGTGTTATAACACTGCACTCTAACCAACTGAGCTAACCAGACAGTCCTCCCAAGATCTCTATAATTCTTAAAACGATTTGGAAACTTATGCCGACTTCAAAGATAAGAAAATTAAAACTTCAGGGTTGGCAAGGACAGGGAAGGGAGTTAAGCTCAAGACTTGCAATGTAACAAAACAAAGCCCTATCCAAAATGAATTTAGATAGCTGTTAAAGCAAAATAACTAAAGTTACATGAAATATACAGGGAAAAAAATATAATTGCATATTATGAAACACCAACTAGTGCTTAAGATCAGAGAAGCTCTAAAAGGAAACTTGCAAAAGAAAATGGTGTGGATAACCTCACAAGTGAATATCTTTCAAATATCCGTTTTATTCAGTTGTCCTAGAAAATATTTTATAATTGAATGAACAAGTATATTTTTCTTCAAACAATATGACAATAAATGTGTACAAATTAAAGGGTAAACATGTCAGAGTCTAAACTGTATTCTAAATGTATTAAACAGACCTATATATGAAAATGTACTTGAGAGAAAAATTTATTATAGACATTATAAAACTACAATTAGTGCTATATTTCCAATAATCTCTGGATTATTTATGATTAATACAATAAAGTGGAAATATTTGATTGGGTCTGGGACCAAATTCTCCTATGGCAGATAGAACAGTCTACAATATAGATGTTACGGGCAAGGAGAATTTTATGCTTTGTACAGCTTAGAATAGTAGACACTTGCCAAATAAATGCTATGCATTTAAATATTTTTATTTTCATATATAAGAAAAGTTTTTATTTCAAAATAAGTTAAAGGTAATTTGACAGAAGCAGGATCATTTTTCCCAATCAGACCTGAAATTATAATGAGAGCCACACCATCATTCATTACATTAGAATTAATTTGTAGTATAAGCAGGATTTGTGATGACATTAAAACCAGTGTTATTTTTACAGAGAAAGGTGTTGGAAGGACCTTCATGTAATCTTGTTACAGTCTTAACCTTCATTTTTCTAAATCATCAATTCTTCCTTACTGAAAAGAATCTTGCTACTAAAACTATTTGAAAAAATATTTTCCAAAAGAAATCTAAGAATGAGAGTTATTGAATTTTGTGTTCATGTAATTACACCATTGTTAAAACCAAGAACAAATTTGGTTTTACCAAATAGGCCTTCATATACCTATAGTTTACCTTCTTGAAGTTATACTTTTTAGTTTTGTTAATTTTCATTAAAAAATGAAGGAAAAAATGGTAAAGCATTAGCAAGAACAACTAAAATGGTTCCTAAAAATCTGAAATACTAAGAAAAAGAAAAAGCAAGTTTTATGATATGATAATACAATTTATTAATGTGAGCAGGTGGTTTTAAAAATGGGTGAAACTTTAGATGTATGAAGCAAAAGAGTCATACATCTAATGTGCTAAGACAGATGAAAAGCACATGTAAGATTGATAAATAGTCAGATACCTGTTACCCTGATGGTTGCTCCTGCTTTGAGAAAGGGAACACAGACATCAAAGGAAAGAGTTAGGAGGACAATCTGAGACCAACCAGAAACTCTAACAATTCAGTCATCAAAATACTTTTAATTCTATGTTACATACAGAATCCAAGAACAGCAATATTTGCAGCGTAAGTTCAAGAGATGATTCCAATTCTTTTTGTAATTTTGTTGAATTAGGGTCCAAACTTCAGTTTTTGTCTGAGATTGATTATTAACCAGTTCAAAGTTTGCTATTCTAAAAATAATATTCCAAATAGGTTTTTGGAGCTCTAAAATATTTTAAGCAGCCTGCTAGGGACTGAATGTTTGTGGGCCCCTTCCCCGATTCATATGTTGAAGCCCTAACTCCCAATGTGATGATGGTGAGGCCTTTGGGAAATAATTAGGGTTAGAAGAGATCCTGAGGGTGAGGCCTGCATGATGGGATTAGTGCCCTTATGAGAAGAGACACTGGAGAGCTTCTGTGCAAGTGCTTATGTGCTTGCTCACACGCTCACTTGCACACGCGCTCTCTCTCTCTCTCCCCCCTCCCTGCTTCCCTCTTTCTCTCCTCCAGGCACAAGCACTGAGTAAAGGCCAAGCAGAAACACAGAGAGAAAGTGGCTGTCAGCAAGCCAGCATGAGAGCCCTCAGCAGAACCCCACCATGCTGACACCCTGATCTTGGACTTCTAGCCTCCAGAACTACGAGAGAATAAATTCTTGTTGTTTAAGCCACCTGGTCTATGATATCTTGTATGGCAGCCCAAGCAGACTAAGACACAGCCTTAGGATGGCTATGGATGTCATTACCAGAGAAAATAAACAAAATGGCACCACTTTGCAAAAGTACTACTTCACTGAAAATTAGTATTCATTTTAACAAAATGACCAGGATCTGGGCTTGTTCTGTATTACTCAGATTTTCTGAAAGATGACACTGTCATCAATTCACCTCATAATTTATTAGTTGGAAGGTACAACAGTATAAGAAACTGTATATTCTTGTTATTTAAAAATGAAATCACAAGAAAGAAAAAAAAAACCCAAAATGAAATCATAACCTTTCTATAATCCATCAGTATTTGTTAAATCTAGAATTCTCAGGAAATAGTTTTGAGGTGACACTTCCCCAATACCTAAAGCTTACCTTACTTTTAAGTAGAAAAACTAATTTTGATAACTTAGAGAGAGACAATTTTTAAACATATTAAGTACTTTAGAGATTCCTGCCTATTAAACCTTAAGACTCTTTAAGTTAATACTGTCTTGATGATCTCAGAGTTAGTGTGTAGCTCTGGCACTGGGCAGGAGAGTAGGAGTAGGTTTATATTAGATGTACAGGACTGTGTATCCTCCATTAAACAGATCTACAATGCTGAGATTTTCTACTTGGTCTCTTCCATCACTGTCAACTATCACGTCAATAGTACAGCATTGAGTTCTGTTACTTTACTTCCTGATGGATTTCCTTACTTCTGGCTTTTAGCTGATAATCAGATGACTAAGGTGTTGGAAGTCAAACAGATAAATGAGACATTTTAATACTGTGGAAAGGATATATGACACATTATATGAGGGTTTGAGTTAAAAGAATCTTCCTATATAGAATTATGGAATCAAAGAACATATAAACAATAAAAAGTAAAGCTGGGCCATGTATGTTTTTATGTTTTAAATACCTCATAGATTTGGGGCAAGATTAAAAAAGACCTGTAAAAATCACTATGTGTTCTATTCTACAAATATTTAATGTCCTTACCAAAATATCAAATTTGTTATATTTAAAAATCTCACTCTTGTCATTTGAAAATCTCATATATATTTCAACTTATAGCTACTTCAGATAATTTTTTTAAAATTTATATTATTTTATGAATAGGTATTATTCTTATGGTTCAAAATTCAAAAAAAAGTATAAAGTCTCCCCCCTTCCCCTGCCTCCCAGTCTCCCAGCCCTATATAATTTCCTTCAGGAGGTTGTAACCACTTTGTGACCCTTCATAAAGACAGTCTGCACATAAACCAGACCCCCACCCTCCAAAGAAAAAAAGTGTGTTGTGCATATCATGTTCAGAGGAATTTAAAATCAATGACTGAGGAAAAAATAAAATTTAGAATTTAAAACAAACATCTTGTCATTTTTGATGAACTATGACAAAATTCAAGAACACAATATATCAGGCCACACACAAAGTGTGTGCTGTCAGCCACTAAATAACTATACCCATATTTCAATGAAAACGGAAATCAAAACAATGGAAAATGACCTCAGAAAACATTTGGTAGTCATTGGCATATTCATACTGTAGGACTGTGTGTCATAAGATGACTTTATATTGAAAACTGCAATCCTACTTGACAATTTGTTCTTTCTAAAGTGTTTCTTGGTACAGTAGTCCCTCATTGATGGAGGATATGTTCCAAGACCCCCAGTGGATGGCCTGAAACCATGGATAGTACTGAACCATATATACATACACACACACACACACAGTTTTTTCCTATTAAGTAGTTCTCCCTTATCCATGGTTTCACTTTCCATGGTTTGTTATTTTTAGTATAGCACAATAAGATATTTTGAGAAAGACACATCCACATAACTTTTATTACAGTATACTGTTATAACCGTTCTATTTTATTATTATTGTTGTTAGTCTCTTACCGTGCCTAATTTATAAATTAAATTTTATCATAGGTATGGATGTATAGGGAAAAACATAGTATATATAGGGTTTGGTACTATCTGAGGTTTCAGCCATCCACTGAGGGTCTTGAAACCTATCCCCCAAGGATAAGGGGGGACTACTGTAGTTTGAGATGTCAAATGATAGTCATTTGTTGAAGTCGTATCTCAAGATGCTATTAATACCAAAAGGCAAAGATAAAATGAAAGCTCATATTTATGTCTTATAAAAGCTAATAATTAAAATAGTATGTTCAAAGACTATACCATATGCATCAAAGATAGTATTTTGTTTAAGAGTGAGACTTACTTGCAGTTGTGATGAAGTTTCTGAAGGCAAGCTGTGGGATGACCTGCTCCGAGGTGGTGGTTGGGGTGGGGTTTCCAAATTTGGCTGGGGGCCAGACTGAGGCATAGGTGCTGCCATGGGGACAAGAGGCTCTTGCAACTTTTGAGCAGATGTGGGCAAAGAAGGCTGCAGAGGAAATGCAGCCTGAGGCTTCAGTGGTTCAGGAAGGAGAGCCGAACCTAAAAAATCAATGACTGTCAGATGTTAGGTGTATTCTACAAAGCCAGGTTTTTTCCTTTTTTAATGAAATGTTAGGAGGACATTCTATTTGTTGTTTTCCCCCCAACAAGTAGCCTCATTTCTTGTGGTATAAAGAAGGAAGGATATCCATATTTGAGTAAGTTGTGGAAGGCGAGAAAAGGAAAAGGAAAAGAAAAAGTGAAAGGAAAAAACATAGAACAAAACTGGTATTTCTAATATAGTTTCTACCTTTCGGTGCTTCCGATGGTTTGCTTTGGCTTTCAGGAGTCACTCTTCCAGCAGATGCCCGAGCATGGCTCTGTGGAGCACTGATGACCCCAGCACGAGGCGGAATTGTCTAAAGATGGAAAAAATAACACTTGAGACACTTATTTTCAACAGATAAAGTTTCTGTGAAAATATTTGCTTTTGCATCTCCTTTACTCTGCCTCTCTGGTATTATTCTTCATCTGTCATTTTAATTGCTCTATATTTATAGCCACATAGTGATAAATTTTTAAATCTTCCTTTTTATTTTTGACTGTTTACTATGTGCTGGACATTATGTTAATTAAGCACTATTTAGACATTTTCATTTCATCTTCAAGATATCTCTCAAAGGTAGGTATCATCCCATTTTATCATCCCCATTTTAAATTAAGATGAAGAAATGTATACAATAGAGCCTGGATCCAAACCCAGGTCCGACCAGCTGCAGAGCTGGGATTCTTGACCACGTGCAATGTTGCCTTCATGGAAGAGAATGGGATGGTTTTGAGTACAAGAGATGGAGAGATACATACCTAAGCAACTAAGACTTCAGAAAAACCATACCTTGAGATATTTTTTTAAACACAGAAGAAAAACTCTGGAACGACTAACTCAATATTCCAAATTAAATACATCGGAAGACAGAACAGTAAAATATATTTTTTCTATTTTCATGTATGCCTAAGGCTCTAAACCCACAATACTTATTTTAAGGAAAAATTAGTATGAACTTTTAACTTCACAAAAATCTGACTTTCCTTCCCTATCCTTACAGTATTAAATAAATAAAGTTTTTATAGGAAGTATGGTCGTGGAGTCAGTGAATGGCAATTTTCTTTTTTTGTGAAAAAAGTTCTTTGAATGGGTAATAGAAAACTGTAAATATATTTTACAGACATTTTAATTTGGACAATATTACACATAGAGAAAGGATCTTCGGGTTGTTAAGTAAACAACTACAACAGAAAAGACAGAAAATTTCTATCTTCATTAGAAATAGTTTCTGGGCCGGCCCGGTGGTGCACTGCTACAGTGCACCGCTTGGGAGCGTGGCGGCGCTCCCGCCGAGGGTTCAGATCCCACATACAGACCGGCCGCTCACTGGCTGAGCAAGGTGCGGGTGCAACACCGAGGGTTGCGATCCCGTTGCCAGTCCCGGTCCGGTACGGGCGCGACACTGAGGGTTGCAATCTGCTGCTGGTCACGAAAAAAGACAAAAAGGAAAAAAAAAAAAAAAAAGAAAGAAATAGTTTCTGAAGTTCTGACAACCTTAGTTTCTAGGTATAATAATAGCTCTCGGTTCCCCACTCTTCAGTTATGGGCCTTTCAGCAGTCCCAGGTTCTATGAGACTAGCCTAAGTCACCGACTACTGGTTTCCATTTTCTCTTTCTCTCTCTTTTCAATTACTTGAAAACACAGCCTGAAGAACATTTTCACTTGGCTAAATAATGGAAAAAATATATATATAAAAGAACATATGATGAACATATAGAAAACCATAGATTCATAAGGTAGGGAAAAAATCCTGTAATACCATCCACTCACCTATTTGTAATACCTTTAGAATCGGTTTTAGTATACTGACTCTATCATAATTTTTTTATGAAATCTAATTAAAATCTTTCTTATTGAAGGATGACTTTATATCCTCATTAATTACTCAGATAATATAATAAAATGCTGCCCAAATATATCACCTCCTCATATACTGAGAGACTCTAAGATATTTATTTAGTGACCATAATTATTTTAAGTATATCACTTTTATCCAAACAATGAAGTTTCTATTGGTGACTGGCTCGTAGGGGGATCTGAACCCTGGACCTTGGTGTTGTCAGCACCACAGTCTACCCACTGAGCTAATCATCCAGTCCCTCTTTAGTTATTTTCGAAGAGTTTGTTTAAATAATTTTAGAGTTGAAAGCTACCTTACAGATCATCAAGTGCAATTCCCTCATTTTAGAGTTGAGGAAATCGAGGCTTTGAAAGGTAACATGATTTCTCCAAGGTAACAAAACTGACTAGTAGCAAATTGGAACCTAAAATCAAGACTCCTTGACCCCTAGGCTAGGTTTTACCTACCGGTCTGGCTGCAGTGTATCCAGAAGGTCCTAGGCCTGTAAGTCCTGCTTGAGGTAAAGGCTGATTGCGTCCTGGAACAAAGACATCACACCATATATTTAAGTTAAAAAAAAAAAAAAAAGAAACCATGCACTTATATTCCAAGTGTCTATTTCATGATCCAATTTTAAGGGTAAATAGCTACATTCAAGTGCTTTTTACCTATATTATCTTTCCGTGTTGTCCCAGGGCTTTTGGGTGCTTTGAAGCAAGAAGGGAAAAAATCAGTCATAAGTAAACAATAAAGCAATATTGCATAACATCAGTTGGCTGTTCTGTTTCATTATGCAGAAATGGAAGCATGAGATGGTAACAAAACAAAATACTCTGCTTTGCATAATGATAAAGAGTATTATCAGTCCTGAATGAAATACTCCAAAAGAGAGAAAAATCAGAATACTTAAAGAAAACTTTATGGGAGACAAGTGTAGTTCCTAGTCTTATACCTCACTCATGCTGTCACTTTTAGGGTGTCATTCCACACAGAGCTCTGTCCCATGAACCTTGAAAACATATGGTCAGCTGTGTGAATGGTCAAAACATGTGGCACTGCTGCTCCTCAGAGCTTGGCAGATAAATGGCTGCAGAGCAATAGGGCTGCATTTTTCAAGTTACACAAGAGTCTCTTGTCAGCACTGTTCTAGGGCTTCACACTGTAAGTATCATTGTGGATAAAGTTATCTTATGATGAGATCTTTTGGATTCCTATATCAAAATCCTATGATTAAGATAGAAGGCAGGCATATCTTATTACCAAATATCTGCCTTAGGGAAGACAGTGTTAAAGTACAGTTCAAATTCGTTAGAAAGGTAGCTGAATGAAATAAATTACCCTTGGGGCCAAAAGGAGTAGAGGGACTATCAAGGGCAGCATCTTAGAGTTATTCTTCTTTTTGAAAAAAAATTCAAGTACAATTGTTATATAAAATACATCAGCCCTTTAATAACTACAATCTTAACAAATGACCTCTAGTCTTAATAGTAACAAATCTCGCTCAGTACCAATATACATAAAAACATCTATGTTATCTGAAATCATCCACAAAATACCAAATACTTGGATCTGAATAGGGTTTAATTATAATTACTAATTTTTAAAACTTCAGATTAGTAAAGTGCATTTCTAAACATTTAACTTGTTCTGAAAAGAATTTCGAAGGCATTCTTAAACAATAATTTCAAAACCTAAGTATATATGACATATAGATAAAACAGCACAAACAACATTAAGAATCCCAGGGACATTAAATGGATATCCATTAGAAACTATACACAACATAGAATGAAGGAGAAAAAAATACAAGGTATACATAAAGAGAGGGAGGCAATGTCTATAGTTGGACTAAGAAAAGATTCAGTATGCCTTTAAACACCAGAGGGGCTGACATTTAGAAATAAAATGAGAGAACCATTTCTATAATGCAAAAGTCTTGTTACCTTCCATCTCTCTCCTAGCTACCCCAGGACTGGGAGGGGTTCCAATACCTTTTTAGAGAAAGAACAGAAGCTATATATTGTTCAGAGCCCACAGCACAGAATAAAAGGCAGGCACATGAAACGATTTCTGCGTTAAACTTACTTTTGCAAAAAGGCTCTTTTATTTATTGCTTTTAATTTCTTCAAAGATATCAATACAAACCAAAGTGACTTTAGATGCCTAGCCCAAACCTTACTCCTCTCTTTCCTCAAACAGATCAGCAGAAACGGGATGACAGTTTTCTCTGTATATCTGGGATTACTAGCAGTAGGGAATTTAAAAGTATGTTTAACAAATGACTTTGCTTTATGATAATCTCATTCCTTATATCTAGAGTTAAGTCACTAACAAAAGCTATAATATTTGACTGTCAAAAAAGGAAAAAAATACCATATATGAAGTTCCATTTAATTTTAAATTTCTGAGACTACCTTAGTCTCTTCGAAGTTAGTTTTTGTTTTGTTTTGCAGCTGACCAGTACAGGGATTAAACTCTGAACCCTGGTGTACTCAGAACCATGCTCTAACCAACTGAGCTAACTGGCTAGCCCTACAAGTTACTTTTTGATGCATTACTTTTAGAAACTCTACAAGTACTATCATGACTTTCCCCAAGCATACTGTCTTAAAGGAAGTTCTGATTATAGGATAAAATAAAATACGTTGCAAACACTGCCTACAAAAGAATTATGATGAGAAATAATCTTTTTAACACTGCCTACGAATGATGACAGAAAGCAATTTTTTAAATTAAAACAGGCTTCTAAGTAAGCTACTGGGTTACTAATATGATATCACTTTTCACAAATTCATTTTAATATTTATTTTCTACAAGTTGTTTTCCTAATAAAAGCAGAAAATAGAATTTGTTAAAAAAATATAAATAAAAGCAGGAGTTTGAAATAGGAAAAATTAATATTTACTGTATGGCAATGGAAAAATCAACATCTAACAGTATTTTACTGAAGCTATAGTGCTGAAATAATTTAGCTATACTTACACAGAGTCATAAAAATCTACACACAGGCAAAGTCAATCTGTAGTAACACCTAAATTGGTCAGCAATATCATTAGTTGGCTAGAATAAAAATAGACCAACTACACATGTAAGGCAGGCAGGCCTTAGTAATATTAAAATTGGATTTGTAAAAGCTCTTCTTAGGAACTGGGACAATTCACCTCACCCTTTCTTGAGAATTAGATTAAATAAACTTGTCAAATGCATACTACTTCCAACTGAATTCTGTGAGTTTTCATGTAAACAAAAAGTGATTCATTTGTGAATTAACATTTCCTTATTGAAAAGAGAAAATCATATAGTTCTTACATAAACAAATGAGGTGTGAATTTTATTAAGTTATATAATAAATGCAAAATGAAAGATATATTTCAGATTATTATGACTTTAAATTGCTTTCCTAGGAAATGTTGCTAATCCACAAGTTTTCTCCAAGAAAAGAAATGTACTAAAGCATTGCTAATCAAAGACTTGGGAAATGTCCTGTATTCACTGTACCTGAATCCCTTTTGAAGTTAATATAACTTTTGGAAATTAAATTTTTGTAACTAAATTGACTATATTTATCAAAAAAGTACAGCAGACCTTAATAAGTAGTTCAACTATGTTTACCTAGGGAATGAAAGCCTTCATTAGTCTTATTGAGAAATAAAACTAAGGTCTAATATTTTACTTAAAAGGAATATACTAAAAGTTTGGAGCTATCTTTAACTTGGAGTATAAATGCCATTTATTTTGATTTTTATCAAACAAACCTAAAATGTCTTTCAATTGTAGGGGTCAAACTTCAAAACTTTAATGAACCAAGATCCACACATGATAACAAATATAAATTGTTACCTCCAAATTCTTTTCTAGCAGGTGCAGGACTCCTAGCCCCTTACAGTTCATACGAAAATATGCAGCAGAAAGGAAATGATATTAAATAAAAAATTGAAATGTCAAAGATTTACTATAGTATTTATGACATCAAATATCATGTACGAATTACATATTAGTATCTAGGTACTATAAAAAAGCTATTATTCAATGCACATACTTAATTGAAATAACATTAATAACACTATCTTAAAAAATTTTAATAAATAAAACTATATATTAAATAATATATATGCTCTTCAGTTCTAATTATAAATTTTACAGAAATTAGTAAGTTTTAGTGATTTTATGCTTATAAAAGCCAGAAGTGAGGATTTTGGGGAAAAAAAATCAAACCTAGTTTTATCTAAGAACAGTTTATATGCCTAACTATATCAAACTGGCAAAAACAAAACAAACATCTCTTGTACACTTAAAAGAAGACAGCTATGAAAACAGGTTAGAGGAATCTACTTGGGAAACACTTTTTACCTGTTGTGTCATACCTACCATGTTCTTTAAAGAAAAGCTTAACTAAGTAGCAACAATGATAAGAAAAACAATAAAATCTAGAAGGTAGAGATTTGAGAACAAGCAAAACATTTTTAAATAGAGTAGAAGAGAATTTGAAATCTAGAAGAAATGGAAATAAAACGGTTGTTACCTGAAGGTGGAGGAGGTCTTTGTGGGGGAGCTGGACGTGTGGGCGGAGCAACCGGGCGGGGAGGAGGCGGCCGCTTGGGCTCCAGGGTCTGGGAAGAATCTTTCTGCTGCAGCTGTGTTGCTGGCTGAGTGTCAATAGGAGAATCTAAAGCAGTACATTAGGTAAGATGATCAGGTTCCAAGTAGGTATTAGCAGGAAGGAATGGTACTTCATACATATGAGGGTACTTCAAAAAGTTCATGGGAAAATCGAATTAAAAGACAATACAAATCTTTCCATGAACTTTTTGAAGTAACCTTGCATGTATAATAAATGTTCTGTTTTGCTGGTGTTTAAAATGTGTACACAGTATAAAGAAATGGCAGACATTTTCAGCATGAATAAAAAAAAGCAGTCTGCCATTAAACTACCCTTTGGTACCATGGCAGCAATAATGCTACCTCTAGTTGACTTCTTACCTAGGCCCTAGGTGCTGAAAACTGATTTACTGAGTGGCCCTGTCAAGATGCCACAAAGTACTGTTAGAGTTACATCATTTGCAGTCTGTTGGCCAGTAGAGAGAAGGAGAAGAAAAAGAAAAGCCCAAATAGTTATGGGTTCTTGCCATAACCATAGAAAATCATCAAACCTAACCACCAGAAAAGGGATTAAGAAAATTTTCATCTAGTGACGGTGATGATGAGTTTCCTTTCCACTGAGAGCTTATCATGTACAAATTTTCCTCTTTTCTATGCAGAGAAAACAGGGTACACTTTAGTATCTGGGCACAAAAGTTAAACAATGTCTCTCCCAAATCAAAGACATTGGCTAGAGAAAGTCATACAAAACTCAAAGTACACACTCTGTGAACTTGGAGGCCCAGGAGTTCTTGATGGTGCTCGGCTTGGTCTGATGGGAAGGGAAGGTACAGGACCTTCTGATATTGTAGGTGACTGGCAAGGACTAGTCCGGGGTGAAGAGCTTGGGGAAGTCCCAAGGCCAGAACTTGAAGAAGGCTGGAGATGCTGAGGAAGAAGTTCTTCCACTTCAGCACTATAGTCATCAACATCACCTAAAAGCAAGGTTACCAAAGACACCACCATTTTAACTTGCTCAGAGACTTTGCTCATCTTAAGTTTTAAAAGGTCAAAATACACAAAACAGACATGTTAACATTATGACATTGCAAACATACATGGATTAAACATGTAGGCTTGTATAAAAATTTATGTGTATAAAACCAGGATTAGTACAATGCTCTTACAGAAAATGTAAAGATATCTATTATCTCCGAGCAACAGGATGCAAGGGTGACTAACCACTTGGAGTTGGATTGACTAAATGGTCTTTCATTATTCCACTGAGCAGTGTTGGTTGACTCAAATGTTTACCTGCTGTGCCTCTAGACCTGTCTATGAACTGCCCCGCTCACTGGCCCAACTCAGGTCCGTCCTGATAGAAGACAAGCTCTCAGGCAGCCATATACCCTTTCCTGGAAGTCTCCTTCCTTGCATTGCCCCCAAAAAAGACCCTCTTTGCTTTAACTGTATTCTGGTTCTCCCCTAAGGTCTCCTCATCTCCATTTACCTCAGGGTTGAAAAGTGGGGTCAAGGTGCTCCTTGCAACCTAATTCTAATTCCAGAACATTAGTGTCCCATCCCTGAACAAAAACTCCTATTTCTTTGAGGCTATGCGAACAGGAATTTACGTAACTCCCTCTACCCACACTTGCTGCAATAATCTCCCACCTCTATCCTTTCTGGTCACTTGAACTTCATTGTGATCACCACCTCCCAAGCCTTTCAGCTCTCTCCCTCAGTTACCCTATCTTCTTTTGACTTCATCAGGATCCAGGGCTTGATGCCTCTAATTTTAACCCACATCCCATTTTGCTTTCTTCTGTATTTAGCTGCAGATTCTAAGGTTCCTCACCTCAGCCATCCTGCTACTTCATTATTCTTCCACTGCACTTGCTTGACAACCCTGCATTGATTCCACTACTTAATCTTTCCATGATTGCACTCGGGCTGCTGAGTGCTGCTGCTAAAGAAAACCACACAGTCCTGATGACTCGGCCACATAAAATTTGTGGTTTTCAGTCTCTTCTGGGCTCTCAAAGCTGCTTGGCAATTCCATGATTTTCTGGATGGCTCTCTCCTTCACTCCTCCTCAGGAGCTTTATCTCAAAGCTTCTCAACTCTCCTGAAGCTGAGGATTGCCCCACTTTTGCAGATAACTTCAACACCAACTTTATAGAGAGAAGAGAAGTCTTAAGGGAACCCCCCTTCAACAGCCTACTCCCAAGCTGGAGTCTAATGACATGACTGACACTCAGGTACAAACAGATGGAACCAATGAGGTCCTACCCACCCCAGTTTTCTCAGTGACCTTGCTCTGTTTCCCCTCTACCAGTGCTTTTCCATCAGCACTAAGCATTCTCAAGCTTCTCTCATTTAAAAGCAACCATCCCTGGATCCCAGTCTCCCTGGAGCAACTGCCCTCTTCTCTTTTTCCCCTATCTTAGCCAAACTTCCTTAAAGAGTTGTCTACAGACACTCTCTCCACTTCTTCATATTCCATCCATATCAATTTATCACCATCTGGCTCCATCACTCCACTGAAATTACTCTCATAAATGTCACCAACAGCTTCCCTCCCCATTATTAAGTCAGAAGGACATGTTTCTGTCTTCATTTCTCCTCATCTCTCTATGGTACAAGACACCATTGACTACTCCTTCCTTGTTACACTTTCTTTCCTTAATTTTAAAGTCACAAAATTCTCTTGGCTCTTTGACATTTCTAGTTGTTTCTTCTCATTTTCCTTTTCTGGGCAGCCTTCTTCTCCCTATCCTTAAACTCTGTGTTTCTCTATATTCAATTCTTTCTCTCCTGTCTCTCATAATCCTATTGGTCAAAGTAATAAATGCCCATGGTTTCATCTGCCATTAGAGCTGCCTTGTGAGTCCAGAGCTTTCTACATGTCCAATAGCTGATACCTGAACCTGACTGACTCCACAGAGATCTGAAATTCAACATTCTCAAATTCAAAATCAAAATCAAATCCATCTTCCATCCCGCACTCGATCCTCCTCCTGCATTTTTTTTCTTCATTTACTCCCTCACAAACATACTGGCATAATCATTTTAGATTCTCTTTCTCCCTCTTAGGCCTGTGCATATGCCTTCTTTATGGATCATTCCTCTCTACCCTCTTTAATCCAATTCTCCCTCAGCCATCAGATACTCAACTTAAATTTCAACTCCTATGGAAACCCTTTCCCAACTTCCCAAATCCAGGTTAGGAGGCAACTTTCCTATGAGCTACCACAGCACCATTCATTATCGCATTTATGTCGCTTAATTACAACTGCCTGCTTACTTGTGTATAACACCCCCTAAACTGTGAGTTCTGGGAGTACAAGGACCACAGCTGCTGAATTTCCAGCACCTATTATGTAACTGGCACATAAAAGGTACTACCTAAATATGTATGGATTGAGTAAACAAATGAATGGGGAACGTAAAAACTGGAGATAACTTTGTAAGATGTTTAACTCTTAAATGTGATATCTAGCTGTACAGGGTTATCACAATATGATATATTGTCACTTTATAAACTAAGATATGCATTTTCATGAGAAGTGTGCTGGAATAATATATCAAATAGCATTAGAAAGCAAATGGATGTTTTTATTATATCCAGATAACCTGTCCCCAAAATACCAATCTCTGTTCTTACCACACAGGAATATAAACTAACATTTGTAAAGGTCTTAATATTTAAATAGCAAAACAGCAAATATATTCAAAGTCTAAGTATAAGCAAAATAAACAAATGTATGATATAAAACAAATGCTGATTAATACTGCTATGTTTGTCCCAAGAAGAAGGAAGGACGCAAACTTGAATGCTAAGACTTTACAGATGGGATGGACACTTATCTAGAACCACAGAAGTAAATATGTTCAATAAACAAACCTTCCATATCAAAATCTGCTGCTACTTCCGCATCTTCACCAAGCAGGGTAGAGCTTGTTGACGAAGGCAACACAACACTAATCTTCTCTAAACTCATTTCTTCTTCCAAATTTTTAATCCAGTCTGGACTTTTTAAAGTAATAGTTACGGTCCGATTCAATAACTAGGTGAGCAAAAGAAATATAAAATAAAAATTCATTAACATAAAAATTAACTATTTTGGAATAAAAGGGCTGCCTTAGTTATACAATGCAATGATAGAGACAGTTAATTTAGTCTGACTCAATTCAACACTATTCTTTCACACATACTAAATTTTTAACTGGTTTAAAGGTTGTTCCCAATTCTCCCTTTAAAAGCATGTGATGCTAAATAAAGGTCTTTTGTAGCCTGCACACAGATTCAAGTTTCTCTTTTCCTGGACAGAAGTAAATCAACTGACAACTTTGCTACATAATTTTATACTTCCTTTTGATCCACAGATTAAAGAATTATTTGTATACTAAACAACTACAGAAAAACCTTAAAAGACATTTACTGCTCTTTTGGTCCTTCCTAACTTGGCGTAATAGTCCTGAGAGCTGCTACATGTCAGCTGCTATATGCTAACCTATACAGTTTAGCATTTCAAATGTCAGAAGAATACTGAGAGAACTGAAGGTGATTTAAAATCTTCACCCAAAATTAGGCATTCTAAAAACAGAATGGCTACTACCTGTGAAATCAGCATTCTGCTTCTCCTATAAATTTTAGACTGAGTATAATCTAACCACACATTGTAATCAAGATATACCATGTCCTGTCAATGTATTAAAAAAAATACTTTAAAAAACTTGCTGATAGCCACAAGACTCCTTGGTCAAGGGAGATGTGCACAAAGAAGTTTTCATTTAACTTCCCATATACATATAACAAACTTGCTTTCTAAATTGTAAGCTCTCTCCTCTGTAGTTGCAACTTCCTTTGTTTGAAGAGGTCCTTGAAGTGAACAAGATGTGAACATTTTTTTGGTATTTGCAAATGAACTGCATATCTGTGACCAATATGCTGTGCTGGCAGTTGGCATCTTTGTGAGTACAGATCTTCCTTGGCTCAAAGTGTTATTGACATTAGAATTCCTTGAAGGCATAATGATGGAGAGGTTGAAAACTGTAGGCCTGAAGACTATGGCTGTGTTTTAACAGTAAATTACTATTACTAAATTAGTATCCACACTGAGCTTTGAAGTTAGAATCCTAAGAATTAATAATCCTTCAATTGCTTATCAGATCTGAGTATTAAAATCAATTCAATTTTGGAACTTAGCAACAGTCTTTATAAGTCATTTATTACTTTTTAAAGTCAACAAAACTCTTTTATATACTAACAAGCATTCTTAAGCCCCTATTACCATCATGGTCATTTAAGATGGAATTCCTTAGGAATATCCACTCAATAGAGATCAGAGCCAAGTGAAGAGGAAGAAATTTAAATGACAGAAAAGAAAATGCTCAAGGTCATTCTTTAGGTTTGTCCCACTTAAGCTATATACCTTTTCCAGATTCTCCTCTGAAATGAAAGAACTCTTACTGATTCTGAAAGATTCAGGGTATTCGCAGGATGTAGAACCTGCATGTATGAAAGGCCAACTTGAGCATCCATAGATTTAGGTATATGCCAGGGGGTGCTGGAACCAACCCCCCACATATGTGGAGGGCCCACTGTGTGTGTGTATAAATCTCATTTGTATTAACTAACATATGCTTATATGAAGATTAGGGGATAATAATAAATTTAAGTAATCATAATTTACATAATAAATTATTTAATAAATTTACATAATTTCAATAATAAATTTAAATAATGTATTTATGAAATAAATACACGATTTTATAATGGTAAAATTATAAGTGTTCTTTATTTTTTTGTTTATACTTTTCTGTACTTCCTGATTTACTTTTGTATGAGCATATTAATATTATATTCAGGAAAACAAATAAAACTATACAAAACCTATTTCAAAAGCAATATACAAGTGGAAATTTTTTTCTCCAAGGAAGCTGAAGTAATATGACAGAAGAGGAAGCTGAGGAAAATCCTTATGGAGCTGCCCATTGTTGGAGAAATTAGGCCTGGTTTGTAGTCCATTCTGTCTACTGACCATATACTTAGAAATTTAGGATTTGTCTAAAAGAATTCAGAAAAAAGAAATTCGGGAAAAAATGACAGATGCAGCACTTTGTAACAGAAACACTATTTCAGGCCACTGACATAAATTTTCACATCAATGACATTCAAATCATAGATTAGGTATATCTTCCTTAATTAAAAATTTCTAAAATGCCTCAATGGGATGGATTTGTTATCTATGGGAATTATTTTATCTATGCTTGAAAAAGGTAACTAAGTGCCATGATCCAAGCCAATAAATCAAGTTCCTAGGAATAATGAGCACTTTCTTCCCTTGTTTTCTTGTAAATAATTTTCTTCATTTGATAGAATTCTTTTCTACTATACAGATGAGCTAGAATATCTATCCCCAATTAAAAATTTAAAACTTTTTGGCCGGCCCGGTGGCGCACTGGATAGTGCGCCGCTTGGGAAGCGTGCCGGCGCTCCCGCCCGAGGGTTCGGATCCCACATACGGACCGGTTCCCGCTCACTGGCTGAGCGAGGCGCGGGAGCAACACCGAGGGTTGCAATCCCGTTGCCGGTCCCCGGTCCAGTGCGGGGGCAACACTGAGGGTTGCGATCCGTTGCCGGACACGGAAAAAAGACAAAAGACAAAAAAAAAAAAATTTAAAACTTTTTACATCATAAAATATAATAACAGAATTCAAATTAGGTAGTAAACATGTATTCTTCTTAGTCTATGTCAGTGGTTAATATCTCCAGGGAGATACCAAAATAACTCTAGGCTAGTCGGAAACCTAGTCTAACTAATAAATATTGAATAATTTCTCAAGCACACCTTAAGATCTTTTGCCCTCCTTAACTGAAAATACATTTAGATAATCTTGCTGCACTTCTACAAAAATATAACCTTCAGATACAATTTCAAAATGGTTTAGAATCAACAATTGCTACCTTACCTCTTTACCATTTAGGCTCAGGACACTCAAGGCAGAGCTTCCTTCCAAAAATGTAACCCACATTTTATCTTCTACAAATCTTTAAAAGAGAGATAAACAATAAAAAAAAACATAATTAATACCTTAGACATAACTAGCCCAATGACTGTAACAAGGGTCTATAGAGTCCAGGAGTTAAAAAAATAAATAAATAAATAAATAAAGGAGGGAGGGCAGTAGGGCTGGTGATGACCTGGAGAGGGCACTCTTCCCCTAAAAGCATTCAAATCTCAGTTTCTTTCAAATACAATGCTAATAACACATCCAGAAGAAATGGGCCTGTGCTCCATTTGTGATCCCTGCTAGTCCAATCCAATCCTTCATTTCACTGACAAGGAAAAAAGGGGCAGAGTTAGGTGACTCATTTAAAGTGATTCTGCAAGGACAGTAAATCACAGGGCTAGGCTCCAAGTCTCCTAACCCTATACTCCAGTACTATGTATTCTCATTGTCTCAATAACTTCCCTGAAGGAAATTTCCTTTTACCAAGAAAGAGGATAGAAAGTTTTCAGTCAAAAAAACCAAACCAAAACAAAACAAAAAACTAGACTGGCTCCAAGGAGCCTTAGGTTGTGGTCCTTGTCTTTAGTCAATGACAAGACATTTACTCTCTTGGGACTTCAACTGTCTAAGATTCTAAGTTTATACTTTCAAAATAAGAAACCCTCAAAAAGAAAAATAAATAAATAAAAAGGACATTAGAACAAGTTCCATTGCGAAGAGGTCACTGATATGTAATACGGTTATCATGCAAAAAAGAATAAAACAAAGTATGTTATCAGTCTTATTTACAGAAACAATTTTGTGAGTTGAACTATTCCTAACTGAATAAACCAAATTCAGGAATCCTTGCAGATTTTTCAAAGACAAGAGAGGAAAACGTGTACACACACACACACACACACACACGCACACGCACACTCACACACTCAAACTCTTAAACTAGGATTCAAAAGTATGGACTTTGAGTATTAAGAGAAAAGGCCAAAAACAAAAGTGTGTACAAGTATTTCACCCTTTTGAAATCAAAGGCCCATAACAGATTTCTGTAATCATTCAAACGTTACCAAAGTAACTGACTCAATTGCTTTGGCATAAAGTTATTAAATTGTAGGATGCTATCATTTGAAATAGATGGGAACATCATTTTTACCTAAATACCACAAAGGTATCTTTCTCAAATTGTTGGCAATGGAGAATATCCATCCTCCAAAGGTTATACTCACCACTGTAAGGCTACACTTACACTGCAACAGTGCCCCCAGCCCCAAATATTATTTATTCTTTGATAGTGGTATCAAAACACTTGTAGTCCTAGGGCAAGACTAATCTCTTGGTCCTTATCCTCAATTTGCAATGTGCCCCTTATATGTGTCTAACTTTAACAAGGGATTTAACAAGTCCTCTCCTTGTTTACTTTCCTTGTCTACTTTTTGTTTTCCAACTTGGTTGTCTTAGGGTGTAACAACTAGAATCCCTTGTAGGTCAAAAAGGACCTACATAAATCCTACATAAAAAGGATTTATGTAGGTCCTTTTTGAAGCTGTATTTTCTTCCTGCTTTTACTCACTAGTGTAAAAGTTTCTAGACTTTTTCCTCAATTAATATCAGTATCTATATGCATCTAAATTTGTCCCATCTACATTCCAGGGAACCTCTTATTTAAATATAAAGGGGTTTACAAACTTTAGTCACTCCTTAATGGTTGTCTTATTCTAGACCAAATGGTAATAATCAGTTTAGTCTTCCTGTTTACAGTAGTCCTCTTCTTGTTTACTTTCCTTGTCTACTTTTTGTTTTCCAACTTGGTTGTCTTAGGGTGTAACAACTAGAATATTCCAGGTGTGGATACACCTCATAGTTTTATAATATTAGGGTAATGCCCTATTTTCTTAACTAATACTTTTGCTAATGATGAGAAGCATTTTGGGGAAAGCTTTTTGCTCCAATTTACACCAAGTTCTTTAGATACTGGACAATAAAGACAGACAGGTCCCTTTCCTGTATCAAGGCCTTTCATCTCTTATAAAATCTGGATTCTTTCTAGCTCAGTGAAGTATTTTACATTTGTTCATGAAGATACTTGTGTGCTACTTTGCTGCCCACTCACACAGTCCACATTATGCTTCTGGTGGTTTGGCATTTTTATACTTGGCAAAGCTTACTGTCATCTGTAAACTTGGAGATTTCACTATGTACTTAGAGCCTTAAGATTATGGAAATTTTTTGTTTTGTTTCATTTAAAGCTTTGGGGTAGATCTTTATGAAAAGATTTGAGGGAAGTCTCTAAATACAATTTCTTCTCCATTTGCTCATTTACTCTCTGAAAGGACTTGAGGTGTCTTAACATGATTTTCACTCTACAGAAACTATATCCTCTTAATTCTGTGGACAATGCTGTTTAGGATCTGGAGAAGCCATTACACTCAACTAGATTATAAGCAGAAGACACATCTTCAATTTCTCCTCTGTTTTTCCACAACACCTGTTATAGAGATTTGCCCACCAAATATCTTTAAGACATACCCAAATAAGCACAGAACACCACAGAAAGCAATTAAGATACTATTAAGTACCTCTTTTCCCTGTGGAATTCAAACACGCACACACACACACGTGTCAATCTCTCAAAACTGCTGTACACTTGGAGGAGAACATTTTTAAAACAAGGAAAGAGACATCTGGTTCTGCAAAAGGCAGATGGTTAAGTCAGTAAGGGAAACCAAAACTGGAATGATGACTCCTGCCCATTCATCGCATCTCTGTTGGTTAGAAATTAAACATACTTAAAATTACTTAAAACACCAAATTTCTTACTCTGAAGGGGGAAAAGTCATTCCACTTTACTCTTATCTCTCCTTAAAAAATTAAAATGGCAATCACAGCTTCATTTTGTTACAAGGCTTTGTTATATGTCTAACATATAGGAATCTCAAGAGGTAATATCTAAACTTGCACATATTTTTGTGTTCAATTGTTCATATGAAGTTTCACTATTCAATTTAAACTTTCTAAGTAGAAAATTCAGTTTCAAAACCAATGAGCTCTTTGAATAACATCTACAGTATGATTTTTTTGTTTTTAAAAAGAAATACTCATAAACTATTCAAACACTAAACAAGGTGTCTTCTAATATAGAAACTACTGATTATGAGTCATGAGTTGCTTTTGGATAATAAATATTTTACTCACCTTATGAGTATAACTTCACCAAAATTTGCAAACTGCTGCAGAAGCTCATCAATCAAAGCATCATCGAAAAAATTATTTTCTGGTAAAGAACTTTTGATTGAGACCAATACCGTACCATCTGGTGGACCCTGAACTGCAATTACTTCTTTATAAATGTTTTGCCTCTCTTCAGCTTCAACTTCAAATATATCTATGTCAATCAGGGCAACAACAGGCCTTAAGGCATAAAGGAAAACAGATGTGTTAGAAATGTTTAAAAAAGGATGTATTTCAAACAGCTTTCAGGCACCATTAGAAATACTGAGACTGTTTAAACCTATGGTCAGAAGTCTTCAGCTCAGCTCTTCCATAGTGCAGCAATGTGCCAGGAGTCCACGTGTAAAGGATTTTGCTTTCATTTTGAAAACTGGCATTTAGAAGATCTAAATCTTCAGCTGCAGGCAAAATAAAAACACAAGAAAAGCCATATGACTACAACAGATCATGTGGAACAAAGAGGCATCTCCTTTCTTTCATTAGCTTTGGTTGTTTGAGGCTGGAATGCCAGATACACTTGTTAATAGGCAAAAAGGCTATACACCTTTAAGTTAGAAAGGTTTTTGGTAAAGTTATAATTTTATTCTTTACTTAATAAAAACTAAGATATGGCTTTACTTCTGAGATCATTTAAAGGCCTATGACCAAATAGTGTTTCATAAATATTTCAGAAGACAAGTGGCACTTCAAAGTATGTGCAAATCACTTTGGTAATTCAAGTTAAAAACCTGAATTAGCATTCAATTGAAAATTTCATAAAAATTTTTCCTTGCTTCTCTTTAATATGAAATTATGTAACTGAAAAGAAAATAGACTGAAAAATTAAATTACTATAAACAGATCTCAGAATCTTTTTAAATCTCTCATATTTAAATTTTATTTACTTTATTCTAGATAACCTTTGTTCAAAAAATTAGCTCCCCTCTTATTTGATATTTATATCATTCCCTTTTTCCTTATAAAATTTGCATTAATTCATTTTTATAAAAAAATCCATTTCCCAACCTGATCTATCAAAAGTCCACTTCCTTCTTCTCCAGAGTACACGGTCTGTCCATGCAGGGGTACGGCATTTTTCACTGGTATCATAGTCATCAGAAAACAAATCATATTTATACGTCGGAGCAAAAGTTACTTTGCCCTCTAAAAATCCTCTAAAAATCTAAAATAAACACATACAAAGTAAGTTATTCCAAAACGCGAAAAAGTTCTGTTTTCATTCAGGCAGCCATTCATTAAATGTCTATTATGTGCTGGACATTTTCAGATGAAATTTGTGTGCATGTGACGAACACTGAATGGAACAAAGCTTTAAAAAAAAAAATCTAAGATGTGGCCTTTTTCATACCACTTGTTTGACTTTCAATTAAACAAACTACAAAAACATGTATAAGGGAATTCCCTTGACCTTTGAGCTGTACAAGACACTTAGTAACTGTACAGGATTTTGGAAATCGAATAGGCTAACTTCTTATTCTCAAATGAGGAGCTGAGGCCTGAAAAGGTAAAGCAGTGCTGAAGGAGTTAGAATTCAAGTCTGATGATTTCTAAGCACGGTACCAAGTGGACTCCAATTACCTCTACTTAAAAAACAAATTTTTTTAAAAATAAATTCTTCCAAATTTTGTTGTCACAAGTGTTATTAAGTTTCTTTTTTGTTGTTTGTTTTTTTTGATAGCTGGCCTGCACAGGGATTGAACCCTGAACCTTGGTGTTATCAGCACCATGCTCTAATCAACTGAGCTAACCAGCCAGCCCCAAGAAATGTTTGAAAAAGGCAGATGACATAAGAAGCAAAAGAAAAAAAAAGTAGATCACGACAGGATCTTAAATCCAAAAAACTCTAACTCTGAATACTAACATTCTAAATTATTACCAAAAAAATAAATAAAAAGAATATCCTTCAATTTGAAAATGAATCTTATAGAAACATATTTTTCTTCTTGGGAATTATTATAGACTTTTTTTTTTAAAGGAAAGTTATTCTATATTTGTTTGCCTAGAGATATATATTCATAAGTATAAAGAGTTTCCAAGAAATTTATTTTAATTTTTTTGTTTGTTTTTTGGCAGCTGGTGGTACAGGGATTTGAATCCTTGACTTTAGCGTTATAAATCTGTGCTCTACCAGCTGGGTTAACTGGCCAGCCAAGACTTTAAGAAATTTAAAAGAAAAAAAACCAAAAAACACATTTCTGATTAAGGAAAGCATGTTTCATAACCAGAAATCCCCTTATTCTCAATGCAAGTATATTCTCAATTATGTATATACCTGTGCAGCATTTTTCTGATTGATAAGTTGATCTCCTGCAATAAGAGAATCCCAATTTTGCTGTCTTATGAGTTCTTTAACTTCTTCATTAGGGAGATCGATTCGATAGTTGAAATCACCACACCAAAACACATAGTCATGGGAAAATAGCATCCTTCCCTGGAAGCAATGAGATAGAATTTTAAATAGAAAATCAATTTTTTTTTTATTCCTTTTTGTCTTTTTTACTGACCGGTAACGGGATCGCAGCCCTCGGTGTCGCGCCCGTACCGGGGACTGGCAACGGGATCGCAACCCTCAGTGTTGCGCCCGCACCGCGCTCAGCCAGTGAGCAGGAACTGGTCTCCAGATGGGATCCAAACCCTCGGCGGGAGCGCCGCCGTACTCCCAAGCGGCGCACTCTCCAGTGCACCACCGGGCCGGCCCGAAAATCAATTTTAAAAAATGTTTTACAACTACTTCTTTGCCTCAGATATGCTTGCCTCCCCCTATGCCCTGTTTCTTTAACCCAAAAGTAATAACACATGAAATATCTGTTCAGGTGAATATTGTTTATTTTTCTAAGAACTATCTCAAATTTTCAAAAACACTAGTCTAAGATCTGGGGTAAATTAAAATACATTTCAAAGCTTTATCTTCAAGAACAAGCAGCAAGAACTTACCATAGGAAAACTCAACTTTCGTGCTATTTCTCCATAATCTTCATTTCTTTCTTTTACTTGTGACTGTCCTGCAGCAAAGTGGCTACAGACGAAACAAAGGCTGGTTGTATGGAAAAGCATCCGGATTGCAACCGCTCCCTTGTTTCCAGTTGCACCTCCCATTCCAGTCTTCACAGTATCAACTGCAACATCCCTTTAAAACAAAGAATTCTAAACTGAAAATTTGAAATTTCAATAGCTCCATGTGGATAGGAAATTAGGAATAAATATACATTATATATTCATATAACTACACAGCATACGGTACTCGGAGGCCAAGCTTATGAAGTAGTACAGTAAAGCTATTAGTGACTCTTTAATCAAAAACATATTTTAAAACAAGAACTATGGATAAATGTTTCTCTGAAGTTAACAAAACATTCTAGGCCTTTTTCCTATTTAATGGTAGGAAGCAGCCTTAGGAGAGTGCTATGTTTACTGACCTGATAAAAGGAGCATGCTGTGGTCTGATAAAAACAAACAGACAGACGCCCACCAACTGTTCAGAAGCCAGCAGCACATACTTGTTGTCTCTGGAGATTGTCTTCTGAAGTTCCACAGCCCAGAGCTTCTGATTCGTTGTACTACCACAAAATATTAAAAAGGGAATCTTTAAAAAGATATTCATAATAGCCTATTTTATAAGACAATTGTCAATTAGACCTTTATCTTCCCAAATTTCATAGGACTCTGAAATCTTTATTCAGGTTGTTTTTGTTTCCTTAAAAAAAAAAATTAGCCAAAAGAACACCATGTTTTAAAATCTAATCTATTACTCTTTTACAAAGAAAATAAAGGTGACTTTTTTTTTTGTCCTTTTCCGTGTCCGGCAACGGATCGCAACCCTCAGTGTCGCCCCCGTACCGGACCAGGACCGGCAACGGAATCGCAACCCTCGGTGTTGCTCCCGTGCCTCACTCAGCCAGTGAGCAGGAACCGGTCTGTATGTGGGATCCGAACCCCCGGCGGGAGCGCCACCGCGCTTCCCAAGCGGCGCACCATTGCAGTGCGCCACCGGGCCGGCTCCTAAAGGTGACTTATTAAATAACTAAAGTACTCACCAGGTGAGTAATCTCAAGCTTGTATACTTTACTTTTTCCTTAAGTACTCATTAGGATCATCGAGAAGTATGTGCTTCTAGATATATTTTCCCTTTTTTCTTAATTTTCTGAATTATGTCTTTTTAAAAAACTTATTGTAGAAAATTTTAAACATACACAAAAAAAGAGGTTAGCATAAAATAAACCACCGTATACCCATTACTCAGATTCAATTCCTTAAGATCCTCTAAAACTCAGTTCATATTTAAATTTTCCCAGTTATCTAAAAAATGTCTTCTTAGAGTTGTTTTGTTTCTTTAAAACAGGGTCCAAACGAAGCCCACATATTGAACTTATTTATCATGTCTCTTGAATCTCTCTTAATCTTTAATAGACTCTCTCAGTCCTCCCTACTACCTCCCATTTTTAATGCCATTTATTTTTTAAGAAACTAGGCTATTTGCATGTAAAATGTTCAACAGTCTGGATTTGGCTGATGTGTCCTTACGGTATCCCAACTATGTTCACTTTTATTTATTTATTTTGGCAAAAATAACCTCATGGGTAGGTGCTATGTACTGCCTACTGCATTATAGCAGGAGGCACATTATCTCTGTGATGTTACTCAGATGTTCAAATGGTGAGTCTAATGGACTCCTTCCAAAGTTCCCCATTAACCCTCTTCTAAGGTTTTAGCATCTATTGATGATCATTGCTCAGATCCATTATTTCATTAAAGGTTGTAAAATATTGATTTTGTAATGTTAGCCTTCCATAGGCAAGTGTAATTAAGTTGGAATTCTTCTGAAATATAGTTCATACAAAAAAGGCAGGATAAATGCTCAGTACTTTCTCTTTATCTACAAATTTTCATAGTGTGTGCCTAAAACCCTCCATTGGAGCACAAAGTTTTTTTCTCATTGTTCCAGGTCACACAAATGACAAATGGTAAGCCAGAATATGACCTCACATCTATCTATCTGATCTATCTAACATTATGCCATACCACCTCCAAACATGATTCACCACCTACCATAATCCCACCACTATGACTTGGATTTATGTCACTCCTCAAGTTGCCTTCTCAATAAACCCTACCCTGATCATTCCATTTAAAACTGCCACTTCTCCCATAGAGGACCCTACATGGACCTGATCCCCTTTATCTCTAGCCATTTATTTTCCATTGAACTTTTATTTCTAACATGCCCTATAATTTGCTTATTGTAGTTGCTGTTCACTGTCTGTCTCTTCTCACTAGAATACAAAGTCCATGAAGAGAAGCACGTGAAGGTAGGAAATCTGTTTTATTCATTGAGATATCTTTAGCATCTAGAGTAGGTGCTCAATAGATACTGGTTAAATAAATGAACGAATAATCACCACTTTATTAAAGAAGAATTTAATCAAACTCTATTTAGACAAACAAATGTGTTTGGCACTAGAAACAGAGTATGTTCTATTTTAAGGCCTGAATATATATTTTCAGGAAAGATACTCAAACAGCACAATAAGAAGTCAGCTTTGTTTTCTAATTCCTTGATATGAATTTTCATTCATTTTGGCTAAGAAAATGATTGTCATTTGCAAGACTGATGACTATACCATACTATTTCAGCCCATAATTTTCTTCTGAAAAGCTTTTAAAATGTCACGAAAGATAGGCAAATGCTCAAATTTAAAAACAATTATAATTTGTTAAAATAAAATACTTAGGCTTTACGATTCACTCATAATTTGTATTTGTAAAAAGGCTTTAGAGCACCAGTTCTCAAAGTGTGGTCTGGGAACATCCCTGGGGGGGTCCCTAAAATTCATGAGGTCAAAACTATTTTCATAATACTACTAAGACATGGTTTGCCTTTTTCACTGTGTTGGCTGACATTTGCACTGATGGTGCAACAGCAACAATGGGTAAAAGTGCTGACGCCCTCACTTGAATCTAGGCACCAAACTATACTAGTTGTCATTATAATCCTCACTGCCATGTACTTAGAGTAAAAAAAAAAGCTATTTCACTTAAGAATGTCCTTGATGAAGCAGTAAACATTAATTTTATAAAAGCCTAACCTTTGGGTCACATCTTTTGAATATTCTGTGTAAATACTGGAATTCTAGAAAACTTGTATCTGTTAAGATGATCTTTACAGCTCCCTAACACTTAAAGAATTTTCTGATAAGATGATCAGTGATGTTTATCAATATGATGCTTTGATACTATATAATAAAATGTGTCAAAATTTAGAAGATCAACATAACTCAGTAAACTAATATTTTCCAAATGACTAATACACAATGTTAAAAAATCATGCAAGAGTAAAAGACCAATGAATTTTAGTATAACATTGATAGGATTTCAGATTACATATGCAACTAACCTTTAAGACACTACCATTTGTTGGGCTTGGTGTAGTATCAGAGAAGAAATTATGTGGGAAGGCTATTAAAATGTTTCCTTTTCCAACTACATATTTACGTGATTTTTCTTCGTATAATTCAACAAAAACAATACACTGCAACAGATTGATGCAGAAGTAGATGTAATAATCCAGCTATCCTAAGCCAAACATTAAACAGATTTACAAAACTACAAAACAATGCCACCCTTATCAGTAAATTTTTTGTTTAGGAAGTTATTTTTCAAAAAAAATATGTTATTTATGTTAATATGCAAAGAGTTTTTTATTGCTATTGTTAAAAGAATTGATTTTAAAATTCATTTCAATTTTTAATATAATAAATACCAAGAGATATAAACACTAACAAAAGTTCTTTGAGATTTTGAATATTTTTAAGTGTAGAGAGATCCTCAGACCAAAATGTTTGAGAACTGCTGTTTTATAGTTTAAAAAGTACCTTTCAATATACTCTCAATCCATTCTTGTAACAACTACTTAGTTATCTGTCCTCCATGTCCCTCAACTTGAAAATTTTCCAGCGTGTTATGTGGCTAGCTTACCTTGCATTCACAATGTTTCCAGCATTCAACTCTACCATTTCTTCAAATCCAATTGCAAATATATCAGTTGGCTTACTTCTTTTATCTAAAATTAAGCATCCAAGAAATACTTTTAAATACAGCTTTAATCAAATGGAAACCCCACCCGATATAACACCAGATATCATAAAAATCCATTTTTGTGTTTTGAGTTTAACCAAATTCACATTAAAGGCAAAAACTCATGAGTGGAATAAAATTACTTTAAATTCACTTTCTATTCAGGTGCCTAATATTTGCTTCTTTAAGATAGTTATTCTTAAAGATCCTTAAATCCTTTCAAAAATCATTTTAAAAGAACTCTTGTACCATGGACAGCAGAGAAACAAGCCACTTGTCAGAGGCTAAAGTGATTCAGAATTGGAGAGGTACAGGAATTATTCAGAAAAGGCACAAAGAATAAAGTGCCTGAGAAACTATATCAAATTAGAGATAACAGCTGGGAAGAATTTTTCACATTCAAATTTGAAAACCACAAGCTTGATTTTTTTGCTATTTCCTGGGTGGAAGAAATGTAGGAAATCTGGGAAAACTAGTAATAGGTTCAGGGGTTAAGACACATCACTCTGTCCCATCTATTAGCTCTCGCATAGCTGACAAGTACTAAAAGAGAACAGAGATAAGCTTGAGATAAGCAGCCTGGGATATTTCAGGTGCTCCAAATATTCAAAAATGATGACAAATAGCTAGAAAGAGCCTATAAATACTGTGAACTAATATTGAAAACAAATATATATATATATTTATTACGTGTAAGGCTCATATATGCATCATCTCATTTCATTACCATGCAAATACCTTACAAGACAGATTATTTTTGCCTTTTATTTACAGACAGGAAACTGAGGCTTTAGAGAAACTATAAAATGCAGTGTGGCACTCGGACTCTGGATCCAAACTGCCCGAGGTCAAATCCTGCCTTAGCCACTATCTAGCTGCAGGAACCCAGGCAGGTTACTACTCTTGTTTCTCAGTTTCCTCATCTGTAAAACTGGCATAATAAATCTGATCATTTGTAACATACTTAGATTAATAGTGTTAGCTATTATTATTTATTACTACTACTACAACTTCAAGTTGGGTTCAATGTAAGTGAAAAGGGGCATTTTAATAAAAAGTTTGAAGAAAATCCCAGGTCTAAGATGTGACTGATTAAAAACAGGTAAGAAATATTTGTATCTCACACTATTTCCTATACACATTACCATCATATATAATACTTGGTGATTATATACTACTTTAAAAAGGAATTAAAGTTGATTTTAAAAAAGAGGAAGGCCTTAAATTTATGATTCTAGTCAAAATCTTAATGAAAGTATCCTCAGCTTAATGTTTAATTCTGGCTATTAATAGCTCGGTGGCAGAGTACTCAAACTGAACCAAGTTTTACAAGAATAAACTGGTACTGTTAAGTTATAAAGGGCCAACAAATATCACGTTTTGTTAAGACTATTCATGACCCACCCTGATATTTCTTATCTTAGTAACTAAATTGAATTAGAACTAGAATTAAAAAGTGGGACATGCTAGGTTTGAAAAATGAACTCAAATTATCAATTACAAAATAATCTTGGTTTATATTAGTTTAAAATAATTAAAAATAGAACTAGTTGCCTTCAAAGATATCTATTTATGTATGAATCCCTATTTCCTGAGAATCAACTATCAAAAAAAGAGATTTTACTTTACCATTATGTTTTTTCAAGGTAGAAAATAAACGTCTACAAAATAAGAATTAAAAAAAACCTAAAAAGAAAAAGAAAATAAAGGTCTAGAAATAAGAGGTAAGATTTTCACAGATCTCATCTATAAAAATGTTGGCCTTCAAATTAATAAATCCAAGTTTCTCATAAATTAATGCATATTGTGAAGTGCTACATTTGTTTTCTAGATCAATAAATCACAGTCAGGATGTATTAATTAAATCCGTATTATAATAAGCCAACCTTGAAAATCCTGGATACCAGCTAACTTGGGTGCATCAAGAAGCCAGTCAGTGAGTGTCTGATTCTTAAAAGCTATACTGCGAAACTGCTTCCCACCGTTCACATTCCAGGTTCCAACACATACTCGAATTTTCTTGGGCTTTGAATACTTGTAGAAATTCTCACACATGCTCTTTAGTACTTTAGAAGATGCTAATCAAAAACAAGACAGACATAATTTAGCTGCATTTAAACATTTACAAAAATTGATTTTCATCAGTGAGATATGATGTATGAAAAGCACAATGATCACAAGTGCAAACAAACATAAGATACATGTATAGGCACAAAAAAAGATCAGCCTTGAACAAAAAGCCCAGCATGAGACAATTAACAATATGCTTAAAAAAACCAAAAACAAAACCATGACATTAAATATAATAAAAAAAAAAAAAAAAAAAAAAAAAAGGAATTACACAATTATTGCAGCAACCTAAAACATGCAGAGTAACAGTTCTGTTTCACTGAAATGGTACGTTATTCTACAATGTGCAAAACCTAAGAACTGTACATTATTAGGAATATAGCAATTGGCTTTCATACAACTTTCATTAAGAGACTGGTAAAAACAGAAATTTTATTTCTCCCCAAAACATTTAAGAACATTTATGTTAAACATTCTAGCTACTGGCAGGTGACTTGATGAATAATGGTTCTCTGACAAAAATACAAATTATGGAAGATAATGAGGTGTCTGAAAATAAAACCACTACTATATGCTCCCCATTTTGCTCACAGTAGAAGTCAAAGTCCTTAAGCAATGGTCTACAAGGCCCTAATCAATTGGTCTTGTTTTTCTGTGCTCATCTCCTCCCTCCTTCGTTCACTCTCTGCTCAGCCACTTGCCTCTCTGCTGTTATCAAAAGATGCCTGGTCTGCTCCCACCACAGGGCCTTTTTGCATTGGGTGTTTCCACTGCCTGCAACACTCTTCCCTCACCTCCTTCAGGTGTTTTCTTTCCAGTGATGCCTTCCCTGACCACATTATTTACCAATGCACCCTGCCCCTAAACTTACATTATCCCCTTGCTGCTTTATTTTTCTCTATAGCACTTATCACATTTACAAACTATGTATTAAATTTATTTATCCTGTAACTGCCTCCCCTCATGAGAATGGAAACTCCATGAGGGCAGAAATTTTGGTCTGTTTTGTTTACTACAATATTCCTAATAACTAAAAGAGTGCCTGGTACACAGTAAGTGCTCAATAAATAATTGTTAAATGAGTAAATGTTCAACACATTGTGAATCCTCAATTTCTCTCTTGCACATTTTCTGTCTACCCCCTTTCTTTTTCCTTTTTTTTTTTTTCTTTTCCCCAGCTCTGCTTGCATTTCTAAGAGTTCAAGGATTATCTTCCTTAATGATGCCAGATCTTTGATGCATTAGATTTTGGAGGACAGCTTCAGCGTAAGGATAAATTGACAAAAACTTTTTACTGAAGCTCAAATAGAAAAACTTTGTACCACTGAAAATAATCAAGATTTTAGCCAACCCTCTTTGTTCGTAATGCCCTATGGTGTAGGCTATTCTTTAGTGAACCTTCTCCCTAGGAATCCTTCCTTCCTCAAATACCATCTTTAGGTTCACTGTCAGTGCTTTAATACCTTTACTACCTTATTTCTGCGTATGTGGGATCCGAACCCTCGGGCGGGAGCGCCGCCACGCTTCCCAAGCGGCGCACTATCCAGTGCGCCACCGGGCCGGCCCCTCTTTTTCCTTTTTAAACCATACTCCATTTTGGTTAAGTTAAATTCTCTGCACTTAAGGTAGATAAAACCTTAGCAGGACCTCAAACTAAAAACACAGAATTTGCACTTAATTGGGAGTTAACTGGTAAGAGGAAAAGGAAATCAAAACCACTTTCATCTTTGATGACATGATCTTATTTTATTATAATTTAATGATACCAAGATACAGCAGTCTCCTGATGAAATGAAAGTGGAAAAGGCAAATAACACCTTATTATTATTATAACAATAGTTTTGACCTGTGGACCCTTGAAAAGAACTACTGATTTAGATGATAAGCATATCCCCATTGTTCCCAGGAACAGTTATACAGATTTCTCACCCTCCTGCTATTTCATTTGAGTAATTGTATAGAGGTGTCTGGGTGGTAATAAAAGCAGATTATTTGTTCTGGCCTATGGTATGGTTAATTGAAAGCTGGCTCTACCTAGATAAAAATCATTCTCTGTAACCGTGGGTTATCACTGGTCTTTATCATTGAAGTCACTGCCATTGTTACTACTGTGAAAACAGCTTCTATAATCCACTCTGTATCAACATATAAGTTCTATAATGATTACACAGCTAAAATTATTCAGCAAGACAATGAACTGTGTGAACAAAAATATGTTGCTACATTGTATGAACTAATAAAGTCAAGTCAGTGTTAAAATGGAATAAAAAGGTTAAAAAAAATTATCCCTAGTTTATTCTTAACTGGTTGACACTTTAATGTGATTAAAGAAATAATGAGTCTATACTCAAACAGATGTCCATCCTTAAATATCATATTTCAGAAAATGGTGTTCATTACATAACTCAAATATATCCAAGTGCTCCCTTCCTCTACCCTTCTCAAAAAATAATCAATAGCTCTCAAAACATGCAAACAATAACTAAGCAAAACAAATCTTAAGAGGAAGAAAAATGCCATATTCAGCTATATTTCTGGCATGAGTTAGCTTTTGTTTCTTTTGCTACAAATTCAAGTTTAAAGACAAGATCATAAACCTTGTCCAGAGAATGAAGACATGAGATTCCTATGAATAAACAGGCAAGAAAAATAACAACATTTAGGTCTTATACACTGAAGTATTCTAACTTTGTTAGAAATCTTGGTGCTTTTTAAAATCAAAAGAATTCAGACCATATTTTAGTGGAGTTCTATAGTTACAGAAAATATTTCATTGACAATATAAGAAAATGAGACAATGCCTTCTTAAATATGTGTGAGAAAAACTGTTGAGTAGTCATAAGTATCACAGATAGCACTCTGCAATTAATCTAAAACAGTTACATCTGGGTTTTTTCCCATTAGCCTATTAAGAGTAATGTTAGGAAATATAAACATAAAATTTAACCTAGCCAAATTTTCTTTAATTGGAATTAAGCACTTGCTACAGGAAGACAAAGAACATTGCATATTTCCTTCTGAATGAAGTACTTAATTTTCTCAAACTTTAAATTTTTTTCTCAGATTAAAACAAGATATCAATTTATCTTGTTAGAATCTGAAGGCAAAATGAGTTTCCACTTACATGGCTTTGTTGACAATATCAATTTTAGAAAAATATAAAGAAAAAGCTGCTTTTATTTATAGATTAATTTTCTATACTGTACCTGACTGTAATGTCTGTTCAGAAACTATGGATGCATCAAGAAGAAAACAAAAAATCATTAGTAAAACAATAAGTTACAGTTAAAACCCAAAGTGTTATGACACAACATTCTAAGATGGCCTCACTTTTTTCTTTTAGGTCAATTTGATGACAATATTTTTTCTGATGGCTATGGGACACCAAAGATTATGAATAAATGACAATAACTGATACAAACCCTCTGCATCTAAGGAAAATCCTAATGACTCAGTGATGTACACCATTTCACAATCAGAAGGCCGAAGGCCTGCTCTTCTGGGGGGGGGGTGGTGGTGGTGGTGTGTGTGTGTGTGTGTGTGTGTGTGTGTGTATGAAAACTTAAGTGTGGAGGATATTGAAGATGTGGAAGATACTGTCCTAATATACATCTTTTAGTATTTTTTCTGGGACTCACCAGTTGATAAATACAATCAGTTCCGCTATAACAAGACATAAACATTCTAAAAACACTACCATGCTGTGCAAAACTGTACAAATTCCCATAGCCACAGGCTTATGGGAAAAGTGGGGTTAAGGGCACCACACTCGAAAACATCAATGGTGCCATACACAATAAAAACAGTAGCACAGTATTATTACACATGTTAAACGGTCAAATGAAAGGCATGAATACTACAATAAATAAGGCACTTCATCTTGAACAAAATATGAAGTTGGCTTGAAGAAATGGGTATCAGAAGGGCTGCAGCTTGTGAGTAACTGTGAATGATGGAACAACGGTTGCCTGAAATTGGATGGAAAGTTGAAACACCAGATGTGGATGGGTATGGCTCATAACACACATGGTGAACTGAGATGGGGAAGATATTTGAGCTGCGTGCATACGTGTACGTGTGTTTTATATATTTCTACCCATCTCGGTTCCGCTGGGTGCAGTTTCTGCATTTACCTAGTGTTCCTTGCTAGTGAAGTCATGCATAAGCTCATACAAAATTGGCATTATACTCAAATTGTTCCCTAATATATCAACTGGGTTGGAACAAATTCCCATTCTCAGAACAAGCCTTATCAAGTGTTATAGCAGAACTGACTGTACTTTTTTTAAAGGAATATTTTAGGTATATTAAAATGTGCAGGCAACTAAAGAAAACTGATGCTCAAGTTTAGGAATTACTTAGGTCCTTTGCTTCTTTTTTCCTTCAACCACTTACTTTCAATTGTTGCTTATTAATGCCTCCACATCAAAGTAGGCACAGTTGGAAAGAGGTGACAAAACACAAATCAATCAAGTCTCCACTTTTGGAAGCCAGTAAAAAAAGCCTGAAGTTGAAAGTAGTAGCTAAGATCAGATTTTTTTTTTTTTAAGGAGATCTAGTAGGTCTCAGTCCACCATCCTACTTACAGATCCCTGAGGAGCTGGATGTAATTAACTACCTTCAGAGCACCATGTGGAATTCTGAAAGAATCCATGATAATCTATTTGATTATTATTAATCTAAATACAACTCCAGAGTATATCACTTGATGCAGGAACGATTTTCTCCTACTTGAACAGGGAACATTGAAAGGTTTGGTTGGAGGCTAACAGAAAAAAGAAGTGTTCATAGTGTTGAAAAGTTAAAATGAAAAAAAAGTGGAATTAAGGAAGTTTAATTTACTTTGTCAATTATACCTCAGTAAAGCTGGAAGGAAAAAAAAAGGAAGTCTAATCTACTAAGTTCTACAACAACTGTTGAGTTTCCTGTACTACTACTTTTTTGTGCTCACTGACATGAGAAGCTAAATTCCTTTGAATCTAATAAAAGACACACAATGAAAGATAAAAAGCTATACTGAAAGCCATATATTTATGACAGATATTAAAATTGTTAATAGCAGTTAGTATCCAATAATAAGTACGACTTTATTAACTAATATGGTTTAATGCTTAGTCAAACAATAGCAATTAAAAGTTAAGACCAAGTTACAGAAACGCTTGGTGTAGTGTATAGAAAAATAACCAATATATTTATTGTTTTTTTCAAGAAAGCATTTTTCTACATAATTAGATTATTGAATTCTCTATTAAAAGTACTAACTGAATATTCTGTGAAATCCTGCCTTGTGTAAAGTTGGCAATACTTAAAACTATTTACCCCCTCAATCATAATCTATAAAGAAAACATGCATGGGCCTCAGTTTATGGCTTAATAATACCAGTGATAGTATAAACATTTTAAGAGACAAACTTCCTTTGGAAAATGCAATTTTAAAAAATTACCTTTACAGAAATTCTTTCCATAACTATTTTAACCAACTACATTCTAAAAATTATTTATGTAAATAAGTTTACATATATCTCTTGGACTTCTGGAAGGGCTATGAATAACATAATGTAAATAAAATATAAGGTAAGTATGCATACCACGCAAACTTCCAGTAGTTAAAAGTGCTCGAGCTTTGTCAGCTAAATCACTATTTAGAGTATTTCCCAGTAGCAAGATGTCAATGGCCTCTTGCTTGGAGGTGTCAAAGAAGTTATTCTGAATTGTTCTAGTAACAGAACGAGCGCCATCTTTTAACTTTCCAGCCTGTTGAGGGAGAAAGAAGCATGAACTTTCATTCTAAATAGTGTTGATTTTACTCAGTAGGTATTTTAAAACTTTAAATCGGTTTTACATGATTTTAGTGTAAAAAAAGACTTTATCATTCTGTTTTGAATATGTAATCATTACATTAAAATGCCTCAAGTTGTCACTATTTCCTTTCTTCTTTTGGATAACAGCTCTGCACAAAGAAATGAAAAAGTTCTGTGCCACAACTGCATCCAGTAATGATATCTAGATCAGTAAATGTTTAAAATTGTTTACTATAAAGGAAATAAACTAAAGCATACTTACTTAAAACAAAAAAAATTCCTCTTACATCATAACTTTTAAACTTGGGGATGGGACAGGTGGGAGAGACAGGGAAGATGAAGTAGGGACACACTGAACTTACATGCCCCTAGAACTTCAAATTACTTTGACAGAAAAATAAAATTAAAATTGCTCACAAATAATTTATATTAGTTAAAACCAAAACTAAACCTAAGAATAAAGGTCTAGTCTAAAAAGAAATCTACAATTACAGCTCATAAATAAATATTATATGTAAACTACAGTTTGTATATTTTAAGCTACTTTATTGCCTATGCAAATATAAATCATAAATATAGTAAACTTATTCCTACATGAGAGTTGATTATAACTTTTAATGAACATTTATTTTATTAGGCATGTTAGTTACCATAAAGAGGATTTATTTTGATTTTACAGATCTGGATAATTGTTTTTAAAAAAACCTCTTGCCTTTAGAAAATAACTAGTTTGCAATCTGTAATTTTTATTCCTTAAAGGAATAACAGTAATTAGAAGTTTCTTTTCAGAATACAGAGCCAATTTTTTAAAATGTTACTAAATGAAGAGCCAATTTTCTTACATGCCACTAAATGAATACCACTATATTAAATTAGGTATTTAAATTTGGTATTAAAATGTTATTTCCTTTCATAAGATACTATACGCAGATGACATTATTTGAAAAGACACTCACCATTCATATTATCAGGCAATTAATCAAAAGGAATCCAGAGAAAGGAAAAGAAAGAGCAGTTCAGATGTTAGATTTTAGTTCAATTCAGACTAGTATATTTAATACATAAAATTTCATATCTATATAAAGATAAAAGATCACTGAAAATATATGTAACCTCTGTACATATATTGTTTTAATCACTGCAGAAACAAAAAGAGAGAAGAACATAAAAATATTTTAAGCAACAGTTGTAGAGAATCAGCTCTTAACAGCAAGAATTATGTTGTCTATTTAAAAGGAGTAAATGAAAGTTTAACAATTTCAGGTTTTTAAAAATAGGGACCATTTAGAAAGTAAATATTTGTAAAAGTCAATACAAATTATTTCTACAAGCGTACTTCAAAAAGTTCATGGAAAAATAGAACTGTAAGATAATGCAAATCTTTCTGTGAACTTTTTGAAGTATTCATGAATGAGTTGAACAAAAGAAACTTTGCAGGTGAGGTAGAGAACCTCTGGACTGAGGCATGGCACTGTATGAGACACAGAAGAGGAGGAAGATTTAGAAACTAATAGAAGACTTGGAGATGAAGAATGGCCTTTAAAGAATTTCAGTTGCTATATTGGAGAAGCTGAATGAGAACTATAAAAGTGGTAAATGTTCTCATTTCTATTCCTAGAATAATTTGAGGAACTGCAGAGATTTAGAATGTTAATAAATTCAAGTGAGGCCAGGGTCCATAAAAAGTTAAACAATATTTAAGTATATAAAATAATGAAAAATACCTAAAGCATGGTTCCAGAATCCCTCAATGAAGGCCAAATACTAGAGTGGAAGTAGTCTTTAGATAATACCAGCAATTAAAAAGTAATGACGAGATATAGAATTATAATTAAGTCCAACTCTCGTACTTCTTTGGCACATTTTAATAGCCTCCTTTTCAAGGTAAGATAAGTAACAGGATAAAAACCAAACAATTAAACCCTAATAATGTTGGGTTCACAGTAGGTATTGTATAAATTGTTGACTGATTTACTTCTCCATCTAGCACTTATCACACATCTATTAAACGGTAGGCACTGTTGAACAAGCAAAGCAAAATGAGATAGAACCCTTTATTAGGACAACTATAATTAAAATCATATTTATAATCAAAATAAACAATATATTTCTAATCAAAATAAAACATATACAAGGGGAAATCATGAAAAAAATATAAGCAATACATATATAGCCTTAGTGGGTTATCACTAAATGACTAACTAGTCGTCTTACATACAAATATATAGCCCCCAAACCTAGGGAAATATCTATCTGCCAGGAATCATTAGTATCCATTGTAGAAGGAAGAATCAAAGAGGGCATAAAAACATGATAATACAGAACTCAAAAAGAGATATTTATTAATTAAAAAAGCTATTAATTAAAAAAAGGTCATTTAAAAGTTTTTTTAATAGAGGAAAGAGAGGATTTTTTGTAACGTTATGAAAGATCTAGCTCTACCTTCGCCTTCCCTTCGAGAGCTCCAGTTCCTGCATATATCTTACTGATTGAATCACCATTCACAGACCACATTGACCGAAAAACTTCTTGAAAGCGAGTCACCAACTGAGGCTTTTCAGCTAAGCCGAGAGCTTCCAATTGTTTAGCTAGCATCTAAAACAGCAAAAGAGAAACTTTAATAAGTACATTAATACGTTAATTGTAATTTGACTTTAAGTACTACCAGAATCAAACCAAAAATGTATACTATAGGACTATGTGGGATTGGATTCTGAAAACATAACAGTTTGCTAGGCTAACTGTATTATTTCCCACCATTTCAATGTTTAAAGTAAATACCACATCAATGAAAATTACAAGTAACTTAATATTTTCTTGTATTAAGAACTTCTTTCTGATTAAATGATAAAATTACTTATATTAAAATGTCCCTATAGGGCTGCCCCTGTGGCTCACTCGGGAGACTGCGGCTCTGGTAGTGTCAAGGCTGCAGGTTCAGATCCTATATAGGGATGGCCAGTGCACTCACTGGCTGAGCGTGGTGCAGACCACACCGTGCTGAGGGTTACGATCCCCTTACGGTCAAAAAAAAAAAAAAATGTCCCTATAAGTTAGACTAGTAGTTTAGCTTGCTCACTGAAAAGACCTAATTAATCAACAGCATGCATTAGAATAGAGAAACATATTTACCTAGTTTACCTAAATATGTATGGAAATAAGTTTTTTTTTTTTTTGTCTTTTTCCGTGTCCGGCAACGTATCGCAACCCTCGGTGTTGCTCCTGCGCCTCGCTCAGCCAGTGAGCGGAACTGGTCTGTATGTGGGATCCGAACCCTCGGCGGGAGTGCCGCCGCGCTTCCCAAGCGGCGCACTATAGCAGTGCGCCACCGGGCTGGCCCGTAAGTTTTTTTTAATTTTTAGATTTGTTTTTTTAGGTTTAGGTAATTAAGGTAAGGTGATTATAAGAAAAGAAGAGCTGGGGCCGGCCGGTGGCTCACTCAGGAGAGTGCGGTGCTGATAACACCAAGGCCACGGGTTCGGATCCCATATAGGGATGGCCGGTTTGCTCACTGGGAGAGCATGGTGCTGACAACACCAAGTCAAGGGTTAAGATCCCCTTACCGGTCATCTTCTAAAAAAAAAAAAAAAGAAAAGAAAAGAAGAGCTGCTCTTAAATTGTCACAAAAGAAAATTAAGTTACAGCTGTGCCTAAAGTCACGACCTCTTTTTATGAATAAAATCTATATCAGTAATACTCATATACATAAGGGAAAACTAGGGGGAACACAGTATGCACGGAATTGAAGGACCTTTAGACTACCACAATTCCCTCATCACAGATAACAATAAAAGTGTTCAGAAAAGTTATTGATCTTTACTCTGTATGATCTCTAGCCTAGAAATCTGGCAGAGTCCAAGCAACGTACAATCCTAATCCAGTCTGTTTCTATTTGGAATCCAGTCATATTCTATGCCTTGCATTTTTACTTAACTTTTATCTGTAAGTATGGTGATTATCCATTATTATAGAAGAATCAAAAAGTAAAATAATATAAAAAACCCTAAACTGGGTTCATTTTATTACCTAGAGATTTATGCCAGAGCTGTTCTTTGCTAGCACGTAGAATAAAACAAAATAAGCACCCCCAGGACCTTCTTTATCATTAAAATGGCTTTCTGTCTTCAAGGAATTAGGCAAAACTGATCTTACTTCAGTACTAGTTTGGTTTTGCCTATGTTAGCAATAAGTTTTGTAACCAATCAACCAATTGCTATACTAGGGAGTATTCTCACACCTAACTACAAACAGTGGAGAGTCAGCTAAGTCAGATCCTGAAAACTAACACCTGTCACACTTTTTTTTTTTTTCCTTTTTGTCTTTTTTCGTGTCCGGCAACGGATCACAACCCTCAGTGTCACGCCCGTACTGGACCGGGACCGGCAACAGGATCGCAACCCTCGGTGTTGCGCCCGCACCTCGCTCAGCCAGTGAGCAGGAACCAGTCTGTATGTGGGATCCAAACCCTCGGCGGGAGCGCCGCTGCGCTCCCAAGCGACGCACTGTAGCAGTGCGCCACCAGGCCGGCCCCATGCCTGTCACACTTTTAATGAAGAGTTTCAAGTGTCTCATAAGGTTACTCTCACAAACCATATTTGGCCACTTAAAACTAGAATTTAAAACAAACCAGAGCCATGTGATAAACTCTATCAAAATGACCAACATGCCTGCTTTCACTCTTCTTGTCTCTGTCATATTTTCTAAGTAAATTATAACGATAAACCTAAATGACAAGTTTCAAAAAAGTCCAAACAGTAAAATTTATTTAGTTACATAAAAAATACATTTCTGTAGCAAACAATTTTACACATCGTACTTTCATTTTTGCGATAGAAAGAACCTCAGTGGTGGAGTAACTAATTAATCAATATTCTGGCCAAATTCAGGATCATTAACTAGAGGAAATAAGTTATTTTCTTATTCCTGTTTTTTATAGTATGTGAAAACTATGCTAAGTTTCTAATAAACTAAATGAAGACCCACAACAGCCTTATGACCCTAACTTGCAAGATAGGGAAGACTTAGAAAGCTCAGCACTGCTCCACAGTTTGTCAAATAGTTGAGACTATGTCTATGTTAGACTGACTTTGATGGATAAGTGGTATAGAAGAAAAACTTTTAAACAAAGACCTTATCAGAGAAGTTGAATCTCATTCATTTTCATTCTCACTAACAATAGGATTTTCATCTGATCCTGTTTTTTATAGCCACTGATTTAAAAATGCCAAACTGTATTGAGTTAAAAAGTGTCAAGAACATAATCCTATAGAATTGGACATGTGAGAGCAAACCGTCCTCATCCTAAGACAGACTTTTAAAAGACAACACAGAAAATAATGACAATATACATATATATCTATGTATAGATATGTATCTTTTTTCCCAAAAGACAGGTAAAAGAAGTGATGATTGGAATAGTGTAAATAGCAGTTTTTAAAGGGAGAGTTAAGGAAGAATAGAATAAAGTCGATAGACAGCAATGAACAGCAGGTAAAGGAAACATTTAAATCAAAAAAGATTTTGGCCAAAAAAAAAAAAAGACTAGAAGAAAAGAATGCCATTAATGAAGCATAACTTCATTTATATCTTCTGAAAAGTAACTAATGAGAAACATAAATATTATAAAAGCACTCAAGAGGCATATAATACAAGGCACATCCATTTTAATTTGTTTTTTACCTCTAAGCCAAGGAATGCCTGCACACTATTTGTTCTATCAAGACAATCCAAGCAGTTTGTTCGAACTGTACCACTCTGACATCTGTAACAAATTCAACTAAGTTAAGCAGCTAACTTGGAACAAAAATAGAGCTAAAACAAACAGAATAACTGAGGTGATTAAAATGTAGCACCCACTTCCCCCCTCCAACATTTTATTATTACAACTTCAAACATACGAGAAAGATGAAAGAATTATACTGTGAACATCCATATACTCACCACCTAAATTTTACAACTGTTAACATTTTGCCATATATTCTTCATCACATATCTATCACACCCTTGCTTTCAATTAGGCCAGTAGTTAGGAGGTAAACATACATTCAGGTTTATAATCCTACAGTTTTTTATACATTAAAGGTAATCAAATACTTAAATCAAAAACTTAAGATCTGTTATCACTACTGACTGTCTTATAAAATTTCTATGGCACTGATACTAAATATCATAAAATTTTTTTAAAAATTAAAAATTTCAGTTTTGTTTACTAAAGTTTACCTCAACTTATATTCTGAACTTATATCTTTCAATATTTACTTTTCTTCTCTATTTCATATGCAAAACCTGAAGATTTAAATTATATTAAAGTAGACAGTAAGCAATATCTTTTACTTCTACTTTCATTTAATAGTCTTATCTGAGGTCAAGAAATATTACAATATTAGTTTTAAAAGAGAAGTGAAACAGTTTCATAAATAACAGTACGAGGTCTGGAGCCAGATGAATCCTAGCTCTAACACTTTCTGCTTATGTGACTGGGAGAAGATTATAGCCTATGCCTCAATTTCCTCAAATGTAAATGGGTATAATAATAGAACCTTTCCCTACCATTGTTATTATTGATACATGTAAAGACTAAGTACACTTCATGTCCCATAATATGTGCTCAATAATGTGACTATTATTATTTTTTGAATCCTACACAAAGAAAAACAAGCCTAAAATCAAATATTAAAAAGATATTTTATTTAATTATAAACTTCAATTTAAAAAAGGAAATTTAAGAGTTCAATGTTAAGAATAATTTTTAAATTATAGCAAAGTTCAAATTTAAAGACAGAGATACCTGGCTGATCCTGCCAGAAAAAAAAAAAAAAGAAAAGAGAAAGAAAGAACAGGAAATAAAGAAAAAAAGAAAGACAGATAAAGAATAGAGAAACAGAGCAATCAAACCTTTGAACTTCACTTCCATTGAAATAAAAAAATCCATAATCTACAAACTTCTGGACTTGAGGTTTAAGAACACTATGTAATTTTTCCACCTTTCCTCCTTTAACCATTTGATGATAGTCAAAATTCACCATCTGGATATCAGCAGCATGCTCAGAAGCTTTCAAATGACTCTGAAAGTAAAATGACAAATATTCATCTAAATGTTAACTAAACATGATCTTATCAATATAATGTTATAAATGGAACCTTAGGTTTTAAATTAAAACCTCAACACAGTCCCTTGAAATTTTACTAATCCCACAAAGCTTTCAGTAGCACTAGCAGTAAAATGGAAAATTAATTGCTGATACCCAATGACATCTTTTCCCTAAAACCTCATATACTATCCCTGAGAGATTAGGTGACATAATTAACATCAGGGAATTTAAATAATCTCAACTGGTTTAAAAAACAAAAAATTACTTCCAATCATCAACATTTTATTTTTACAACATAAATTTAATAACTGTTTATACCCATTATAGAACTGCAAAATAAAGTATCTTATTTTTTAAGACAATGCTTATCAAAGACTGAGTCATTTTTTATATCTTCCTTCATTACATACAATATATTTTTTAAGTTTACCACAAAAAGTCACTCTCTTATAATCTGTTTATTAACAATATTTATTTCATAAGGTTAAAAAACCTAAATAATTAGGTTATTTTCAGACTCATAAAGTGAACTTCAGAAAATGTTTTCTAACCATTTTTATTAATTTATTAATAATCTCATGTAACACTATACTTTAAATTAATCCATTATTAATTCAATAAATGTTTATTAAAAATATTTTTTCTTTAGAAGTCAAGCATTTCTTTGTGTTTTTTTTTTACTTGGAATTCTCATGTTTTCTCTCATCAATACAAGACTGTATATAGTCTTACATGTATCCAAATATATTATTTACCATTTCATAGGTTAAAAACAATGACTGTGGTTTCTAGGAAGCAGGCAAGGCAATGACAGATGAAGGAAGAAACTGCCTGATATTTCTCTACTAGTGACAGATGAACATATTTTGGGGAGAGAGTATTTTTCTGCTTCTCTACAAAATAAATAAGCAGATTAGAAAGCAGTGTCAATTGCCGTAAGAGCTTTCCAGAATACCGATTTCTGAAACATAAGCCTAAATTATTTCCTAATAGCCTGAAAGAGTTGAAGGTTCCAACAAGTACCCAACATTTTTCTAGAAAGTAATTTACTTCCTGGGAGAATTTCATTATTGTATTTTTTTTTTAATACCATCCTAAGAGTCCAGGAGCCAGAACAGAAGAAGAAATGACCATACTTACCTGGAAAGCCTTACTTAGCATATGTTCACCTTCCTTAGATCCAAGCAAATTTACTATTATTTGTTTACCATATAAATTCTTAAGTGTTCTAAAATGCCTATGAAAGAAAGAAAGAAAAAAAGCATATGTCAAATGATAAGCCTAAATTCTTTTTCATTGTTTTTGTTTTCTTTTTGTGGTTTTTTGTTTATTTTTACTTTTTCTCTTTTTTAATTTTATTTATCTAAAATTTTTCCAATAAACAAGAATCGATTTTTGAATGGAACCTATGTGGCAGTATTTTAAACTCATAGAATTGGCAAAATTGGTTACAAATTCATCTACATGGTCTCAAAACTCTGAGTTTATGAAAACTCAGTTATAATACAATTTCATCTCTGACTTATGGATTCTGAGATTCCCACCTAGCTGGAGCTGTGGAATAATCCAGCAACCTTCCCACTCTGTGAGGCTGGCACCAGACAAGCCATAAACTTGGCTAGGAAGGCTGTAAGGGCAGAGGGTGAAGGCTGCACCTCACACATGAGGACATCACATACTCTGTGAGTATTCAGCGCTAGCTCTAGCTTAAGAAAAATGGGTCCCAAATATGAGTCTTTTTTCTCTCCAGCTTCCAACCATTCCAGAAGCAATGCCATACAAAGGAAACATAACATGAGCTACCCCTATAATTTAAAATTTTTAAATTTCGAGAAAGTACCTTAAAAAAAAGTAGAAACAGAAGAATTTAAATATATTTTAACTCAATACATCTAAAATATCATTTCAACATGTAATCAATATAAAACAAATATTAATGAGATATTTTACATTCTTTTTTTCTTTGCACTAAGTCTTTGAAATCCAGCATGCATTTTCTACTTCCAGCACATCTCAGTGTGGACTAGTCACATTTCAAGTGCTACCTAGCTACATGTGGCTAGTGGCAACCATACTGGACAATGCATCAGAGAGGAAGTTTTAAGGCCAAGAGATCAAGACCTCCATTTTCAGTGCTACCACTCCTATAAGTCATAACACTAGGTGTCACAGTATTCCAATTACATTAGGAGCCAGAAGGAATTTTACTTAGTACCAAAAAAGTTGAAATGAATCAGTAAATATAACTAGTCTCACAGCTTAACAATATCAAAACTTACAGCACTGTGTAAAAATAATGTTTTACCTATCGAAAGCAGGTGCATTAGCTTCAAATCCCCTTGACATACGGACACGATGGGATCCCACCTTAGGTAAGAAAAAATATGTTTAATCAAACTAAAAACCAACATGTAGACAAAAGAAACACCACTGCTTACAATGTGTAATGATTCATTTGCTGAACACGCAGTAGTAAATCAAATCATTGATCTTCACTCAAGGTATTCTTTTTAAAAAACAAGTTCTCGGGGTTTCCCCTCCCTTTTATTTCTAAAAAACCAACCTCATAAAAAAAAACAAAAAACCTAAGAAAAAACTAAAAGTTATACCACTATGAAATGCTTATAAACCAACAGAAACTTTTATTGATGAAAGATATTTTTAAGAGTGCTTTCATACCTCTTGTTTTAAGCTCAAACTGCATGTCCTGTGTTAAGTTAACTGATATTATTACCACTTGGGCAATAAAAAAGGAAATACAGACAGGTGAAATAATTTGGCCTCTTAGATTAATACGACTAATTCCAAAAAAGATTCAGATGAGATTTTACTGGTCCTAACCTAAGTTCCTATTCTTCCAAGCAGCTTACCAGTACAATGTCTATGTGTTTTTTTCTCCACTATCTGAATACTCTCTTTACCAGTCCCTCATCAAAAGCTCCAACAAATTAAAAATATCATTCCTTCCTGGAAAAACAGACTTTCCAGGTCAACCTCGCAGTCACACAAGTATAGTAACAGCACGTTTTGATGCATCAGAACTTATGGGTTAAGCGAATTAAACAAGATGGAAAACATCTACCTATTGTGTATTGTTACACTTTTTCTTTGGAGAGTGGCAGAGAGATAAGGCAGAACTGAGAAAGATCTAACAGATGCCAAGAAAAAATATAAACGAGACCAGATTATTTCCCTGAACTTCACTTAAAAATGAACATTTCTCTCTGAGACTTTGGGATCAAAGTTCCCCCAAAGTCACTCCCCAAAAGTGACGTTAAAGGGGGTGTGGGAGGAGGGTCGACAAATCAGTCATACAATTTAATAAAACCGGAAAATAAGTTCTAATATGCTAATTTAATTCCAAAATTGAATTAACAGTACTATCATTCATTAAGCATTTTTCCTTGCTGTCCTAAGTCAGACAATCTAATGACTGTCCTGATAACTAGTGGCTTCTCTTTAATTTTTTTCTTTTTAATAAGAAATTGATTAGCCTGTCTATATTCAATTTCATTTTATAGTACTCAGAACTGCCAGAGCTAGCAGAAAGCAGAGCCTAGAGGGAGGAGATCAGTTAGAAAACTTAGAATCTTCCACACTAAGAGAAATTATGAAGACCTTAACTGAAATGATACTGGTGGGGGGAAAAAAAAAGTCCCAATGCCTAGGAAAATGCTGGTGCTTAGTATCATGGGGCTACCTTTCCTTGCTCAGGATTGGCTGCTTCAAGGCCATTAGAGTAGGATTCTGCAGAACAGAAGTTTTCAACTTTGGTAGAGAACCTAGTTAAAAATGCAGATTCCTGGCCCCATTCCAAGATATTGTTTCAGCTGATCTGAAGTTGAAGCCATGAATCTACATTTTAAAATCACTTCAGATGATTCCCTTAACAGCTTTTAATTAAAAAACCATGGTGGAATTTATCATGGAGGATAAGAAGCAAGTCAAGAGACAACTGCCTAAGGATTCCCTGTCTGTGACTTCTGAAATGAGACATCTCACTAGGCAACACTAAGTTCAAGGATCCCCTAAAATAAATTCCAGTCCTGAAAATATACAAGACAACTAATAACCATATACAACTAAAAGTCCTTGTTTGTCTTCTGTGGATAATTAATCTTTGGACTTGGTTTTTTTATTTAAAAAAATCAATTATATATTTTTAAAGTCTTTTAAAATCAATCATGTATTTTCATTCCTTTATTACCTACTCATTCAGAATGGTGGGGAAAATGGTGGGAAAAATCTATTTCTATTCACAAGAATGTTGACTGTAAAAACTACTAAGCTAAATAAGAAAATCACTGACCCAATCCTCAACCCAACCCCAACAATTTCTATGAAGAAATGCATAATTTAAAAATCCATAGTTTTCCTCCCATAACCATATGACAATTGCCAGCCAGACTACCTACAGGGAGGCCACAGCATACAGAAGTAAGGAAGTCCTACCTAAGAAGGATCCCTCAATATAACTACTTAGGATCCAACCTTATTGAATAATCAAACACTGTAATTCTGAGCTTCTTAATAAAATAACACAGAATGCAGTATAACGGCCCATAAATAGCTTACTAGAATCTCTTACACTAGTCTTTCCCTAAAACAAAAGTATTCACCTTGCATCCGAGCTTTATGATTTTCTTTTGGTGGCTAGCCGGTATGGGGATCCAACCCATGACCTTGGTGTCACCAGCTACGCTCTCCCAAGTGAGCTAATCAGCCAACCCCCTATGATTTTCTTAAAGCAAATATTCTAAACAACCATTGATCACAAAAGCTTAGGAGAAGTGGTGTTGGATTGGGATTCTTTCCAAAGTGAGATACGAGGAGAGAGATATCTATTTAAATTACCACTATATGCCAAAGAGAAAGCCCATATAAGTCAAACTGGTCTTGAAAAGAACTCAAGAATTTTTACAAAGAAGTACAAATGCTGATCCTTGTCAATTCTTGGCTTATCTTAAATAAATTGTATTAATGAAAAAGTTCAAGTGGTCTACAATTTTTATCCAAAATAATCTAGAATGTGAGAGATCCAGCAATAAATAAAAAAAGGTGGGCCGGCCCAGTGGTGCACTCGGTAGAGTGCGGCGCTTGGGAGTGCAGCGGCGCTCCCACCGAGGGTTCGGATCCCATATAGAGACTGGTCCGCTCACTGGTTGAGCGCGGTGCGGGCGCGACACCGAGGGTTGTGATCCCGTTACCGGTCACGAAAAAAGACAAAAAGGAAAAAAAAAAAAGGCAACATTTTTTCTGTCCCTTTTCTCAATACTGTAGGCTAAGGCACAAAAATTACTAGACTATACATGTCCAGAAGCCTAAAATGAATATGACTAACACTTTACCAACTAAAGTTTTTGAACAAAAATAAAATGCAAAATTACACTATTATAAGCAATCCAATACTACAACCTTACATGTTTTGAAAATCTTATATTTTAAAGATTAGACATTTATTTCAACAAATGAAAGTTTAAAAAATGATCAGAAAGCGAGCCAGAAAACATATTGAAGATGACAGGTCACCACAAATTATCAAATAAAATTCCAGTAGCAGATACATCATTGATAACAACAACAGCTAACCCTGACATGGTACTGACTGTACCAGGCACTATTCTAAGTGCTTTTCATTTAATCCTTAAAACAACCCTATGAAGTAGGTACTATTAAAATTATTCTCATTTTACAGAAAAGGAAAGTGAGACACAGAGGGGTTAAATTACTTGCCCAAGATCACATAGCTAGTAGTGGTAGATTACGGATCCCAATTGCGAAGCCTGGTCCCAGATGCTTTGTTTTAACTACTACATTCTTCTGCTTAAAGAGTTTAAACTGTCATATACTCTAATAACATGATAATACGGAATCACTTTGAAAATGAGTGTGCTATAAAAACCTCAAATTTTCATTTTTTTATTTTATTTTTTTCTGTTTAAAGACACTTTATTTAATATATATTGTTGATTGATTAACATTGAACTCACAGCTAGCAGCACTGTACTCATGCCTGAAGGAAGCTCACCTACACATATTTTCTCCATGAGGCATATCACAGTATTCTTGTACTTAGGAACACTGAACAAGCACTTCAACACTACACTTGGTTGCCATTTTAAACATCAAAATCACCAGCAAAAAGAACAAAAAATGTGAAAAAAAACGTGGTACTACACAGTATGCAAAAGGGCCACTTGTACAGTATGAAAGCTAAAACAAGTAGGCACAAAGTTGTCTTATTTGACCTCAGCTAGAAATGTGTACATTGGGTGAATGCTAAAACCTCAAATTTTTAATGTGAAATATAGCAGATGAATTTCTATGGATATTTGAAAAAGCATTAAAGGAAAACATACATAAGACAATTCCAGCAACTCTATCAGATTTTTATTTGTGAATCTAGCTAATATTAGTAGATGGAATAACAGAACTATCGATGAACTAATAAACTATTCTGTAAGTTTAGAAAATATGGAAAATTTTGAGAGGAAAGAATTATAAAAACTGAATGTATGTAAACACATACTTGCAACCCTGGTTGCTCCCAGAACAGTGGAACAGATCCCCGGATTTGTATGAAGGAAGAAACAGAGTCATCTAAGTACACAACCTACAAAGAAAAGTAATATATAAAATATTTCCAAAGAAAAAGTCACCACTCTTGTATTAGAAAAAACACCTCTGTTTACTAAAATCTGTTGGACACTAGTTATATTTTATGACCTATCTCTTATATACAAACTGTCCTAATCAAAATTTCCAAAATAGCCCATTAAGTTTGACTTTTTTTTTCAATAATTAGATTAATCAAGAAAATAGTGAAAAATAAGCATAAGAATTACAGCATTTAAAAAGGAATTCCTTTTAAATCTCAATATTTTACATATATACCTTCATATTTGATTTAATTTTTTTCTTTAGCTTTTTATATTTTTCAAAACCTAATTTGATAATCTGAGTTGGGCTGGTGACATGGCCTGGATTAACAACTGTATAGTTTCATAGCCAAAATATCACAACGTTAAACTTTTAGATGGTACACATTTCTACCATTAAGAATTGGGTCTGATTTAATTTCACAGAAACACAAGTTTTCTAGCTCTATAATTGAGGATTTTTTAATTCAAAACCAAAACATACAACATTGACTATGCCATGCTGATTAGTGGATATCTTGCTACTTATCTGAAAAGCCATATCTAAATAACTGTGTTTTAGGGAAGCCTTTCTTAAGGCCAATAATTAGCCAAGAACAATCATAAAATGACATTATAGATGTCAAAATGAGTTCTGAATCAAACAAAAATCTGTCATTCTAGTATTTTCTGTGCCTCTCCCATAATACGTGAATTAAGCAATATAAAACACTATATACCTGTTCTGTTTCTACAAAATTGGCTACATGACCATCATCATTTGTTCCCCGGACATTAAACCTGGTCCCAGCTCGTTCACAGCTTAATCTTGAAATGAGGCAAGCCTTTGCCTGTTTATGAGCAGCATAAATTGTTCTGATTTCTACTCCTCCACACATGAGGCGTAATAACCAGTCGTCACAATTCACACCATAGTGCTTGAGATGCAAATGCAAAGACTGATTCCTAGCAGAAAAAGAAATAACTGTGTTAGTTTACTGAGTACTAAACAATATAGCATAAATTTTTAAATGGTGTTCCTGGAACAGTAACTTAATGTTATTAAATCAAAAGGCACCCAAAATTAATCAATTCATTTACACTTACTATGCTAGGGATCAGAAGATAGGGCTATGAAATGAGATCCTTGGACATGTGATCTATGGTCCATAGAAAAGCATATTTTTTGTGTTTTTAGTATCTGTACCCCATTTTTGTTACATCTTTATATATAATATATTTTAGCCTAACTTGCTCTGAAAAGGAACAAGTCATACACATATTTCCATCCCACTTTATAAAGCTCTACTTTTTTTTTTTTGTCCTTTTTGTGACCGGTAAGGGGATCGCAACCCTTGGCTTGGTGTCGCCTGCACCGAGCTCAGCCAGTGAGCACACCGGCCATCCCTATATAGGATCTGAACCAGCGGCAGGAGCGTCGATGCACTCCCAGGCGCCGCACTCTCCCGAGTGCGCCACGGGGCCGGCCCAGTATAAAGCTCTACTTTTAAAGTTCAACTTTAGGGCCGGCCCGGTGGCGCACTGGATAGTGCGCCGCTTGGGAAGCGCGGTGGCGCTCCCGCCCGAGGGTTCGGATCCCA